>NC_056738.1:142708065-143008065 GCF_019279795.1 Protopterus annectens | reverse complement strand
TTAGGAAGGTAATCTAATATGAGTTTATAGCTTGAGCAGTAAGGTTACTATTGAAAGATATTTATAGAAAGCAGGCTGTAGGAAGAGGAAATAAACTGGTAAGCTATGTAGAGGTAGGAAGTTTGCATGTACTATCACAGTATTATTTCTTCATCTGTAAGACTAGAATATGTGGAACTGGGAAAACGAAAGTCAGTAAAATAAAAAAAGCAGAAGACAATCTGGTGAAGAAGGTTTTGGACAAAGAGGAAGAAGACAAGCATAAACGAGATGCATGGATTGTGTGAGAGAAGAGCTGCGATAGTCAGGCATGTGTGTTAAGGAAGGTACGAGAGAGTAGTATTGGATAGACAGAGATGGTGACACCCTGACCTCTAGTAAAAAAATGGAAAAAGGGGTTGATGATGACACTGATGATGATGACCAGTGATGGGAGTAATTTGTTACAATTTCTAGTAATTAGTAATATAACTAGTTATTTTTTCAAAATAGTAACTAGTAATAGTAATATGTTACTTTTTTTGGTGACTAGTAACTTAAATGTAAGTTACTTTTGATTTACTTTTGCTTAAACCAGTGGTTCTCAGCATGGGTGATATAGCCCCCTAAAGAGTGATGCAAAACTTCCAGGGTCCCTATATAGTATGGATAATACTCAGATGTTAGAAGGTAATAGACACTTTGACGTGGCAATTTGGATAAAACATTACAACATAATGCTGGCACAACTCATAGCACATAGCATTCATAATAGATCATTAGAATTAGTTTGGAGCAAAACTTATTTCATTTTTTTTGCACTGCAAGGAGGTGAAAACTAATGATGACCAAACTCCAGCCCTGCCCTGGTACTGTCGGACTCTCACCCACTGAAACATCCCCTAACACTGGGACAATTCTACCATGCTAGAGATCATATCCTTACCTTACAGTATAATAAATGACATTGGTTCTTCATACCACCATTAGTCGGAATCAAACTCATCAGTTGAGCACCCGATGCCCCAACCCACTGCACCAAGCAGGACTCTTCAAGTGGCTCTATGATAAACCAACTTTTGTCTTGACAATATTTTATGTTCTAGTTAAAATTATTTTCAGGTTTCAATTTTTAGTTGCTGAAAATAGACAAAATCTGATAGATTTTTATAGGTCTTTTGCTGGTGGCTGGTTTGGTTTAATTATTATCTGGGACTTTCTAGCTATAAAGACTAGTCTTCTTCTTCTGCTTTTGGCTGTGCCAGTTAGGGATCACCACGGTGGATCATCAGTCTGCAGAACAAGTGGCAGTGGAGTTTTACATTGCTGAGTTGCCAGCCCAGTGCTCAACTTATTCAGAAGGCACGCACATGCACACACTCACACCTAAAGCCAATTTAGAATGTCTAATCCACCTACAGCATGTCTTGGGAATGTGACAGGAAACTGGAGCACCCTGAGGAAACCCACTCGAACACAGGGAGTGTACATCATAGTTGTACTTTAAAAGCCACTGTAGTTCATTGGGCACATGCATAAAAAGTACTGAGCACGTGCAAGCAGAGTGCCATTTTGTGTAAGCAGCTGGAGTGAAAGCATGTATGTGTGTAGCAGTCAGTCAGTTAACTTGTTCGTTTAAGTTTTATGTTCAAGTCATCCATCCTGATGTGTTAGTGTGTAATAAATATCTTAAATGAACACCCAAGTCATCTTATTTGAATACACAAGATGAGTGACGTTGTCAGAATGGGATCTGAAGTCAAAACTTCTTAAAACCATGAGGCGCACAGTCAGAAATGGAGGAATATACAAGAGTGGCTCAAACAACTTGCAAATGACTCGTAAACAGGTCAGAAAATATTTCCAGGTTTTTAAACTCATTTAAATTATTTTCCCTCAATGAATAGAAAGCAAGGCATTCCAAACCAATTACTAAATAAACAAAATTTTAGAATTGTGTCATATTGAAAAAAGTACTTGAAATAATTACGAAAACATTTCAAACAATATTTGAATCATATAAAATGTTCAAAAAAAAGAAAACTGTATTTTTTCGCAATGTACTACTGTTCAATCACAGCCTCACCTCAGGCTTTGTCCCTGCCGAATGGTGCACTGCTACAGTTATCCCTCTCCACAAAGGAGGAGCAACTACATACACTGGGAACTATCGCCTCATTAGCCTGACATGTCTGATATGCAAAGCTATGGAACACATCATCATGGACCTAATAAACAAGGATATAACTAACTAAAGCTATTCAAAGTATCTAAACTGTGCAAAGTGCTGTCAGTGTGTGCAATATTACAGTACAGTCTTTTCAAAGAGTGCAGTTTTTTCAGAGTCTGGTGTACAGCTGAATATAATTACAAGTACCCAGTGTGTGTTTGACACTTATTTGGCATGGCAGTGGGATTTCACAGACATGATCTGCTTCTGTTTGATAATAATACTTTTTGTGCAAGAGTATATTTTCATACAGACTGCTTTTTCTGATAAAGACGCACATACAAAAGCATTTATTCTGCTCAATTTAGCTGGTTCAGAAGCCAATGAGAGAGAACATTCATTTGTGTATGCACCTTCTCTTTATGTAGAGAAGGGGGAAGACTGGCATACTGCGGTACAGGCTGAAACACGGGAAGACTCTGAGTGGTTAAAATGTAAATTTAGAGAAATGTGCAACCCTCAAATGAATATTACATTTGAAAGGCACTAACTATTTTACACAAGAGATCAAAAACCTGGTGAAACTTTTGCAGCATATATAACTGACTTGAGAAACAATTCAAAAACGTGCAGATTTGGTGATCTGAGAGATGAGTTGATAAAAGACAAGCTTGTGTGTGGTGTTAATAATGATGCAATGAGAAAGATTTTGCTTTGAGACAGTGATTTAACTTTAAGCAAAACCACAGAGATTTGGCAGATATATGATCTTATAGAAAAGTACACGAATCTGCTTACGAATGATAAGAACATGCTTGCAGCTTCTTCCAGCATTAATGTTGATAGTGTGCAGCATACTCTAGCTGACATGTGGACCCATCAGAATTGTAGTTTCTTTGGTGTCACTGCCCACTGAATCAACTGCCACACACTTCAAAGAAAGTTAGCTGTTTTGTCATGCTGCGGATTACAGGGGAGGCATACATATGATCTCATAGCATCAACTCTTGAGGGCATTCCTATCTAGTACATGATACATCAAAAGGTGTGTGCAACAATTACTGACAATGGCAGCAATTTTGTAAAGGCTTTTACTGTCTTCTCGGAATGTAAGAGATCGGATACACAAGCATTCTGTCCCAAGATGAGGATGATGATGCTGAAGTGATTTACAACAGCATGACAGCCATGCTGAGTCAGTCAGGGCAAAGTGAGAATACCTATTCACTGCCTCCCCATCTGAGATGTGCAGCACATACATTGAATCTAGTTGCCATGCAAGATGCTGAATCCGCTTGTAATGATGCACAGTATAAAAAGATCATGCGAAGCACCATGTCCAAATGCTGTGCTGCTTGGAACAAGGCTAGTCGCAGAACCCAAGCTGCTGAGGTGGCTCAAAATAAGTGTGATCTGGAATTATTCCCAATGCACCACAATGGAATCCCACTTTCTACGTGATAGACAGAATTCACCTCATTGCAAATCAGAGTGAAGACTTGCTGAATAGGATGTGTGAACAGACTGGAATTGCTATCTTCAGGCCTACAGAATTTACCTTTGTTGCTGAGTTTGTGCAAGCAATGCAGCCCCTGGCAATGGCTCTGAACATCCTGCAGTCAGAGCTGAAAAGCTTCATGGAAATCCTGATCCCCACCATTACGTGCCTGAAAAACAAGTTGTCTGAAGTCAGGCAGTCTGTGAATCTCATTGTGATGCTAGTTGATGCTCTTCTTAAAGGCAGTGAGGCTCAGTTCACTAACCACCTGGAGCGTGAAAAGCTTATTCTGACTAGCATAGTGCATCCGTAGTTCTGTTTGCAATGGCTGGACAGTGAAGAGCAGAAACTCAGAGGCTAGGCTCTGCTCCTTGATGCCATGCAGAAACTGGATGAACCTGCACATGGGTCATTTGAAGCTTCTGCATTAACTGCTGAAGACAGCTTCTTCAGCTTCAAAGAGTCAACGCCAGCCAATGTCAGCATATCTTCTCAGATGGACATCTATCTGCCAGACCCTTCCAGAGAAATATCTTCTCTCAACAGTTACCCTATAGTTAAGAAGATATTTCTGAACAATAATACAGCTCTGCCAGCTAGTGCACCTGTTGAATGCCTGTTCAGTCTTGGTGGACAAGTGCTGACTGCAAGAAGAAATAGACTCACCGACGAAAACTTTGAAAAGTTGCTCCTTCTTCGAGCCAACAGAAATGTGTGGTCATTATTTAGTCATTGTGAATAGTTATATAAAGCGATATTTTGGTTGACATTGTTATGTTAACAGTCTTGTTAGACCTATATAACATTTTCTGTAAGCATTCTTGCATCCTTAGCATTAGTTTTAGCAGATTAACCTTATCTACATTGTTCGAAAATTTGATGGGTTGTAACTTGTTATGGGTCTTGTATTGCTGGCTGTGCATACTTTGGTTTAAGTATTAAATTGTGACTCTCTGACTATAAAGACTAGCCTGTCAAACTTTGTAAACTTAAAATGCTATCCATCATTATTATTACACTGTGTATGCAACTTTAATATATTCATATTCATGTGCAGCAAGCATGTATTCCTCACACACAAATTCTATGTGAGTAAATCTGAATATGAGAATTGATAAACTATACTTACCTAGAAATAACTCAACAGTAACTAGTTACTTTCATTAGTAACTAGTAATAGTAATATATTACTTTTTTAGAAAAGTAATAAGAAATAGTAACATATTACCTTTACTTAAAAGTAACTAGTAATAGTAACTTATTACTTTTATAAGTAACTAGCACAACATGATGATGACGATTGGGAAAGTAATCATCTTAGAGGATGAATGAGAATGTGGACGGCTGTCTAGGAGGATAGCATTGTGAGCGTATGAGTTATTTATACAGATCACTAAATGCAGCCAGATGTACACAGTAGGTTGCAGTCTGTTTGAACCTCTGTGCTTCTCACAGACTGAAAAGAAGTTCAGAGGATATGTGTACTACTAGTTAAAAGAAAACATGTATTGTTATGAAGATTTGTGACCTGAGTGGCAACAGAAGCATGTGAGTACTATAGAAATGTTGCCCCTTACTGTTCAAGAAATAGAGAAAGCAGTAAATGAAAAGCAAGGCTCTGTGGAGGGACAATGTGCTGAATATCTATCAGATCTTATTATGTAGAGATGACAAACTCATGTACAGATAAGAACCAAAAGGAGATGTATGTGCATGAAGTTTTCTTTGTATGCAGCATACTTGGTGTTAGGTTAAAGGAATAAAAGATACTTTTTGATGAGAAAACAATTACATTTTAGTGGCATTATCCCTTTAGAACCCAAGTATTAAAATGTATTTTAGATAGGCCTTCTCTTCTCATGATTAATGCTACCGAAAACACTTCTCCCAGATTATTAATAAGAAAGTGAACTTTCTACTAATAATATGAAAGAATGATAGCAGAGAAACTCATTGTGATTCTGTAAGATATTCTTTTACATACTCTATCTTCCATTCCTGTGTACACTGGGGATAGCAATCCACAATTGAACTAGAGGTATATAAAGGCTGAAATGCAAATTATAAAAAGTGTTATGCAATCTCTGCTGCTGAGAAGAGACTGTAAAACTTCATAAGAATAGCTTTGTTTTATTCTCTGTCCATTTGGCTAACCTAGTGACTCTTTCACCCTCACTGAACTGAAAAATTTGTTCCTCCTAGTGAGTGATGGGCACTGGGCCATGCAGGGTCTCACTAGTCCTCTCAAAATGTGCTCTGGTCTCACACTGAGCAGGTCAAGTGTCCTATGACGCATTTGTTTCCTCCACAGGGAGATCACTGACCCCCATTTAGGATGAAGACTGCACCCATCCTCTGCCTGAGTCAAGAGGCCCATTCATTCCCTGGATCTCAGCTCACCTTCCCCCTTTCCTAATCAGATATAAGAGTTATGTGGTAGGGAGTGGGCAAGTTACTTGGCCACTCAGACCAACCTAACTGAATTCTTTAATGAGCCATTGTGAGAGGCACAATAGCTGCCATCAGGGAGTGCATGAACACCCCTGTGCATGAATTACTATGCAAGTATCACTAAGCCAATTTCTGTTGGTGGCACCTCCATGTGCAGGACATGTCACCAATGCAGTGGGCCAGTGCCATCTCCCTTACCCTAGGACAGGTGAACCGGTGTTGGTCATCAATTCCATTCTTCCCAACTGTTCCTTTCAGCAACCATGTTGCTATTCAAACAAAGTTTGTCTTGGACATAGAGAGGACTTTATCCCTGAATGTAGAATAGCACTTAAGAAAATCTTACATTTTGAGATGAATTCGACACTGAGATGGCAATACAAGGGTACTGTGTCCACAAGTTCCTGTCTGATGGATTGTATATGTGTAGGGAAGATCAAAAATGTCAAAAGATAAAGGAAAACACTTAAGAAGGCATCATGCATTTTTTAATTTCTCCAGGTCTTTTGGGTTTCTAATACCATGATGGGAATGGACCCCATTCCTAAGTCAAAGTACGATATAGTTCATGAAATTAGGATTGCTTCAATCTTTGATATCAGACAAAATTGCTCTTCGCAGCACCCGCAATGTGCCCAGTAATGACTCCTTTTGCAAGTTGTATGGGGTTACATGTATTGGTAACATACCTAAATATGATTCTAGATTCTTTTTTATAAGACCCATTGCTCCTACTACTATTGGAACTGCCTGGGTATCTTTCTTCCACATTGCTTTCATTTCTGCCGGCAGATCCTGATATTTTATGACTTTGTGTGTCTCTGTATGCAAGACACTGTAGTCACTGAGTGTGGTGATTTCAATGAGCAATGCTACTTTTGGCTTCTTTTCATGGATTACTCTATCTTGTTTTCTGGCATCTATCTTTTGAACTGTTGGTAATGGATGATCCCACGTGATGTAAACTTCATCATTTTCTACAATGCTTTATGGCTTATGTTTCCAGTGTTTTTCAGCTATTTCAGTACCATAATGTTTGCACAATTCCCAGTGCAACAATCGTGCCACATTATTATGCCTTTCAGTATACGGTTCTTCAGCCACTAGTATGTCACAACCAGCAACAAGGTGTGCAACTATTTCCAATTCGGTTTTACAGAACTTACATTTGTCTGTTTCCCCCACATGTTCAATGGACTTTGCAAACCACCGTGTACATAGCCCACTATCTTCAGCCACCAATATTAACCTGTCATCTCTTAGTTTGAATTCGCCTCTCCTTAACCATTCCTGTGTTTGTTCCTGATCAACATGAGGTTCTTAAAGAAGTTTTCTATACTTGCAACTATATTGATGCATTTTCCACATTTCTTGGATTCTCATCTGGTCCTTCACCTTATATTTTTTCTTTTGTTTTTTGGCACATTCAGTTGCTACCTGATTTTTATCTACTTCTGGTTTGATTTCCATTCCTGCTTGACACCGATATGCATCTGCTAGATTATGCAGAGAAGTCATCTTAGATTTATTCTTTTCATGTTTCAAAACTTTCACTACATTTGGGTCTTGTGAGGCCAGCAGATATATGTGGAATGCCATGATTGCAGAACTATACATGTAATCAATTTCAAGGAGGCCCATCCCTCCTTTGGAAGGGGAATATATAATATTGGTATGCAATGATTTTTATAAATCATTTGGTAAGCATGAAGCATCCTTTTTGTTTTCTTATCTTATCTAATCTATCCAACACATTTTTGGGGCTAGTCAATCACTCCAAAACTGTAAGTTAGGACAGGAAGAGCAAATTGATTTATAGCTTGGATTTTGTACCTAGTGTCAACACTGTTTTCAGGATTAATTTAAGTCTTCTAAAGTAGTCCTTACTAAGTTTTATCAACATTTGTTCATGTTTTATTGTTGATCCTTCATCAGTTCCCATATATTTATATACTCCCTCTTGCTCAAGTTCTTTTATATCACATTATTCTCCCAAACTGATGTTTTCCTGGTGCTGCAGTTTTCCTGCTTCAAAGGTTGCTTTTGCACATTTATCAAGACCAAATGGCATTCTAATACTATCTGAAAAAGGGTTAAAAACCTGCAGCTGTGCTTTCACTTCCTCGTCTGATGAGCTATACAGTTTTAAATCATTGGCAAAGAGAAGATGAGAAGTCTTTAAACTTTGTTGTTTTCTAGGAGCCAAATTACAGCCATGGCCTAATCTGTTCAGTAAACAGCTTAATGGGTTAAAGACAAAGCTGAATAGCAGTGGTGACTGAGAGTCACCCTGGAATATCTCCCGTTGAATTTTTATCCCTGAGATAATAATTTGTCCTTTATCATGGCTTAATTGTAAAGTGGTCTGCCACTGCTTCATGGTCACTGCAACATAGTCAATCAGTGTATGGTATATCTTATACATTTTTAAGCACTCTTTTATCCATGAATGTGGGATACTATCAAATGCTTTTTTATAGTCAGTCCATGCCATGCTTAGATTCTTCCCCTTTTTTGCAGTTCTCCACTGTGACTTTATTTAACAACAAATGATCCTTTGTTCCATATGAGTTTCTGTTATTGCCCTTTTGTTCTACTGCCATAATTGAGTTTTCTTCTTAATGACTATAAACTCTGTCGGTATCAATTCCCATGTATGGTTTATATGTCGTCGGAAGGCAAATTATTGGTCTATAGTTTTTAGGGTTCACGCTTAAATTTTCCTTTTTTCCTGTTGTTAGCCAAGTTGGTGTCTGTTTAGGGTGCGCATATAAATAGTTAAATGTACAGCTAAATCTTTGTGCAAAGATGTTAATTCTTTTAATCAGAAGTTAGGTACTGAATCTGGGACTGGTGTTTTCCAAGTGGAGGCTTTTCTTAACTTTGTTTCAGTCTCTCTGGCTGTTACTTCATCCAGTTTCATATCCTGTACCTTTAAACTTCTTATTCTTTCTTTTACTTCTATCCATTTAGCATCTTTGTTATGTTCCACAGGATCTTCATAAATGCTTCTCCAAAATATATATATTTCTTCCTTTTTGGTGGTCTTTAAATTCTTTTTAACTTGTTTCCCAATTGTCTGTAAAACTTTTTTTGGGTCATCAATAAATTGCTCATTTTGTACTTTTCCTTTATATTTATCTATGTATCTTCTAAGTTTTTCTGCCTGTGCTGAGATTTTTAGCTTGTTATTTGCGATAGTGCATGATAGATCCTGGTCTATTCTAATACTGTGCATTGCTTTTATTACATCAATCTTTCTTAGTTTTTTTTGTTGATCTGTCCCCTCTACTATATTCTTACTATATTCTTCTAACAGTGACATTTCTTGTCTTAATTGCTTTATAGTTTTCTCTATCCGATATTTCCATGATGGTATTCAATTTTTTCCCCTTCCTTTCCCTAATACCCTGTGTTTTTGTGGTAGAAGTTTATCAGGTATTAATTTAACTACACAATAGTATATCCTGTTCACTTCTGTTATATCACATGGATTTCTATGGACAGTCCAAATTACTGTGTTCATTTGTTTTATCAAACTTCTGACTTTTTGGGTTTTAATGACCTTCTGCAGTCTGTTTCTTTCATTGATCTTAATATGTCTATCTCCTTTAAATCAAGCAACTCTTCTCTTAGCTCATTTTCTTCTAAACTGAGGGCACATTTTTTATTTTCCATTTCCTGTGGGGATTCTATAGAAAGTTCTATAGCATCATCCTGTGGCACATTCTCTTCAATTTCATCCTGTGCCATCCATTGCTCTGTCATATGGGAATTCACTGGCCTATCACTCCTCAACATTGACTGTGTCAGAGTTTCCAGTTTCCTGTTCCTTCCCTTGCTGTCCAGCTTCAATATCTTCCTATGGCACCTGATCAATTGCTTCCTGTGCTACTTGTTTCCTCTTAATTTGGATATCTATTGCTCTATCCTGTTGTACTTTCTGAATTAAAGTTTCTACACTGAATCCTTCATTTCACAGGTACTCCATAACCTTAGTTTCTATTTCTTTAACTTCTCCATTACTAATCTCCTTTTCTACTTTTCATCTTTGTCTTCTTATTTTTTGTATTGTAAAGTTTCCATACCCGGATTTCTTTGCCTGTATTTCTCTTCAAATATCTTTGGTGCTGCTCTTTTTGTATTGGTTAGTTTTGCTTTCTCCTATGCATAAATATTACACCATATTAAATCTCTTTTTATTTCCCATGTCCATATTTCTTCTTCAGATGTCTCCTGATCTTCCTGGTTCTCCTTACTTTGTGGACTCGCTCCATCTTGCTGTGATGTAACCTGTGTTAGACCTTCTACACCAACCCTTCACTTTACAGGCACTCCATAACTTCAACTTCTAGTTTTTTAACTTCTACTTTACTAATCTTCTTTCTACATTCCCTCCTTGTGATATTATTTTCTTTATTGTGAAAATTTCCATATCTGGATGCCTTTGTCTGTATTTCTCTTTAAATATTTTTGGGGCTGCCTTCTTTATATTGATTAGGTTCATAGGTTGATAGGTTGGTACTGGGCTATCTGCCTGAAGGCATATATTAGCCCAGCCATGTTGTGCGGTATTCACCACCCCTTTAGTAGTTCCCTAGACCCTTGTACTAGCAGCTAGTACCCTTGGCCCCTATCTAGTAGTGCTGTTGGTGTGATCCCCGGTGTGAACTTTCTGTTACCCATCCACTCATCAAGGTTCCTCTTGAAGAGTGATAGTGAGGGGCTCTGTACTATGTAGATTGGGACCCTGTTCCATAGTAAGGGAAGTCTCTGCAAAGGGAATCTATCCCTCCAGCATGTTCTATTCATTGTTGTGTTGAGGTTTATATCCCTAGAGCATGTAGCTCGAGTAGATTTGGTTTTGCTAAGATAGAGCATGTTCAACAATTCTGGGTTGGACATGGCTCTGTACGTTAGACAGAGATCGCCTCTGAAAAAGCGGTATGCAACAGAGAACAGTCTTAGCTTTTTCAATTGTGCTGCATAGGGCAACTCTTTGAGGCCAGTAATCCTCTTGGTTAGGTACCTTTGTGGTCTCTCCAGCTGCTGGAGATGTCTAGTCAGGTACATTCCAACTGGTGCATTGTACTCAATAATGGGTCTGATGAGGGAAGAGTAGAGGGGCACCATTACATCCTTAGATCTTGATGCAAACCCTTTTGTGATCAGATGGGTCACATAGAAGGATTTTCTAACCACTTTGGCAACATGGTTATCAAAGGAAAGCTGACTATCTACTTGGGTCCCTAGATCCCTTATTTCTTCTTCAGATTTCAGGGGATTACCTCCTATGTTGTAATTTGCGGGTACTCTGTTTTTTCAAAGGGGATTACTACACATTTTTTTGCATTTAGCTTGAGACCATGGCTTTGACACCATGCATCAGTCTCATTTAGGCCCTTCTGGAGGATCTCCATGTCAGCCAGAGACTCTATTATAGCACCCAGTTTGCAGTCGTCCGCAAACTTAGTCAACCACAGCCCTTCCATGCTTGCCTGTACTTCTGAGAAGTATATGCCAAACAGGAGGGGTCCCAGGACAGTGCACTGAAGCACACCACTCGTTAATGGTCTGGATTCAGACATAGATCCTGCTACTCTTACTTTATGGGATCTGTCTGAGAGCCAGTTTGCGATCCATCTTGTGACATAAGGGTTTATGCCCAGGCTGGTGAGCTTATCAATAATACCTGAATGGGGAATGGTGTCAAATGCTTTAGCAAGGTCAAGGTAAGCCGTGTGTACCTCCTTTCCCTTATCTATAGCCTGAGTAACTGTCTCAAAGAAATCCACCAGGTTCAGGAGGCATGATCTGCCCTTGAAGCCAAACTGTGTGGGGTCCAGTGACTGGAGGTTCCCAATCTCTCCATTTATGAGCTCCATAATGATTCACTCCATAGCCTTACAATTTAATTTGATTAATTTAAAAGATTAATTTGGCTTTCTCCTTTGCATAAATATTGCACCATATCAAATCTCTCTTTCTTTCCCATGTCCATATTTCTTTTTTATACTTTTCAAAAATCTCTAGGTTTTGTTGTGTATATTTTTGCACTTCCTCAGATGCATCTTTTTCCAAACAGATCAATTTTTATTGATCTATATACTGGTTTTCACAAATCAGTTGCATTAATGAATACACATTTTTATTTGAAACTTCAGACAGTTTTTTTGTGGAAGTATTTTTCTTTCATCTAATTTCTCTCTTAATTGTTTTGTATATCTTGTGTCTGGAAATTCTGGGCTTTTTGCATAATAGTAACAATACATACTTTCTTTCTTATCCTCAGTAGTCCACTTTGTTGTCTTTATGGCTCTTCTTTGGCCTATCAGGTTTTGTGATTTTTGTGGACTACTACTTCCCTCTATAACAGGGGAGACATCCTCCCCCTGGGCTGGCCTGGCACCATTGTAGGAATGTTTCCATATTTTGAGGATTCTACACTGTCATCTTTTCCAATCCTGGCACCAGTGTGCCTACTGCGATCAGGTACTTTTTTATCCTGGGTCTTGTGCATCCACCTATTTTTTTTTTAATTTTAAACCTACTTCTGTCCATGATATATGCTATATAAACGCAGTCTATATATTAGTGTCATCTTGGTGAGATTTTATGAAAAACAGGGTCCACCTTGTGAAGGTACTTACCAAGAGTTGAGGCTGAATTCAGTTTCAGCAATAATACTCTTTTTTTACTTGCTGACTTATCATCATTGTGTGAGGAAAGCAATGTGCAAGTAGAGACAGATGCTACAAGAAAAACAAACTGTAGTCTAGGTGTATGTGTTTCTCTCTGTGAGCTTTGCAAGGAGACAGATCACATTTTAAAATGTTTAAAAGGACTGGAGAACTAAGAAAGCAAAGAGATGCAGAAGTTAAACCATCCAATACAGATGAAGAAAATTAAAGATGCATTATTAAATAAATTCTAGATAATTAAATCTTAATAGTAAGCGCATGGGTTGCAAAAAAGAACATGTGCTCTAATGGGCTACGTGACCCAGGTATGGACTGATTGTGAGGCTTATGAATTTGTATGGGGAGGGGTAACTGTAGATCTTATAGGAGGTTTCAGATGTTAGAGACATAGGTGCTGTAGTTCAGAAAAATTGTGAGGAAGCTCAGTTCCATGATGTCTGCTGATGTAAGAGGCAACAAATAACAGGACCAGGGCAGAAGTACTGAATGGAGTAGGAATGCAAGAGACAACCGGAGATGAAAGCCTGAGCATGAAATTCCAAAAAGGGATAGTGAGGAGAGGGAGGAGACACCCAGAAGGGGGTAAGCCTACAAGCATGTCAAATCAAAAGAAGGGCAAGATCAAGCACATGAGATGTAAGCAGAGCATAACCCATAGAATGAAGAAGGAAGAGATGCAAAGAGGCAAAAAACATTTAAATTTCAGCGAGATGGATCATTCATCAGGGGTTTAACATTGGGTGAGTCATAGTTGAAGAACTTGCTATATCCTTGTTTTAAAAATCAAGAGTATAAATTCAAATTATGCTTGGCTCTGCTGCATATCAAGCAGTATAGCTGGATTGTTTCCTTTCTTTCTCTAAATGTCCTATTGATCTCTTCAGTAGTTTGCCCATGTATGCAAAAGCATTTAACTAACATCAAAATGAAACATTTCTCCCAGCAATCCCTTTAGTAGTTTGTCCATGTATACACAAATATGCAAATGACACCAAACTGAATCATTTTGCCTCAAAGACCCCTTCAGCAGTTTGCCCATGTATGCACAAGAACCAAAATGAATCATTTACCCCTAAAGAAACCTTCAGCAGTGTATCCATATATGCACGAGTACCAAACTGAATAATTCCCCCAAAGACCCCTTCAGGAGTTTGTCCATGTATACACAAGCACCAAAATGAGTCATTTACCCTAAAGAAACCTTCAGCAGATTGTGCATATATGCACAAGTACTAAACTGAATAATTTCCCCTAAAACACCCCTTCAGCAGTTTGTCCATGTATGCACAAGCAACAGATTGAATCATATCTCCTCAAAGATCCCTTCAGCAATCTGTCCGTGTATGCATAGGCATCAAAATGAATCATTTCCACCAAAGATTCCTACAGCAGTTTGTCCACATATGCACAAGCACTCAGTTGACAGCAAAACAGATCATTCACCACCAACACCTCTTTGGCAGTCAGTCCAAGTATACATGAGCACCAGAATGAAGCATTTTTCCATTTGACCCCTTTAACACTCTGTCCAAGTATGCACAAGAACCAAAATGAAACATCTTTGACAACAACCCCTTCAGCAGTTTGTCCAAGTATGCACAAGCACCAAAATTAAATATTTCCCACAACAACCCATTTGGCAGTCTGCCAAAGTATGTACAAAGACCAGAATGAAACATTTTTCTCAACAACCAGTTCAGCAATCTGTCCAAGTATGGACAAACATCAGAATGAAACATTTTCCACAATGACCCCTTCAGCAGTCTGTCCAAATGTGCTTAAAAAGCAGAATGATACATTTCTCCCAAATCACCACTTCAGCAGTTTGTCCATGTATGCTAAAGACCCAGAATGAACCATTTCCACCTGAAGAAACCTTCAGCAGTTTGTCCATGTATGCACAAGCACCAGAATGAATATTTTTTTCCAAAGATCCTTTTAGCAGTCTGTCCATATATGCACAAGCAATAAAATGAACCATCTCCAGCCAAAGCAACATTACAGCAGTTTGTGCATGTATTCACTAACCCCAAAATGAATAATTTCTGCCAAAGATAGCTTTAACAGTTTGTCCATAAATGCACGAGAACCAGATTTACTTGTAGGTCCAAGTATGTACAGAAACTAGAATTAAACATTTCCCCAAATAACCCCTTCAACAGTCTGCTCTAGTATGGACAAGCACCAGAATGAATCATTTCCTCCCCAACAACCCCATTCAGTAGTCCATGCTTGCTTACCTCTCCTTCTATTACCTGGTATACCTCTGAACTGTCCCTGATTTTATCTCATATTTTTATGCAGTCCATCATAATGTTTTTGATTTCTGGCAAATCCCAGAGACTTAGTACTGAGAAAAGATTCTACATACATTTTAAACATTCAGTAATATTCATTAATAGCTACATATATATTTACTAACTACATTGTATTCAATAAACAGATAAAGTAACAAACATATAAGAGAGGCAGATTGAGAAGAGGTTCAATGAGAATGTACAGTGTGCCAAACTAGGTACGTTCTCAAACAGAATGAAACATTTCCATAACAACCCCTTCAGCAGTCTGTCCAAATAGGCATTAGCACCAGAATAAAACATTTACCCCAAAGACTCCTTCAGCAGTTTGTCCATATATGCCCAAGCACCAAAATATTTTTTTTTTATTTTATTTTATCATTTGTTTACCGGGAAAGTCTGACTAGGAACAAAGCCAATTTTCAGTGGAGGCCTGGGGAGAGACACTCCAGATGCATGTTTTTGTAATGTGGGAGGAAACTAGAGTGCCCGGAGGAAACCCACATGAATTCAGGGAGGACATGCAGACTCCACACAGAAGGCACCCCAGCCAAAAATCGAACTGCAGAACCTCTTGCTGTGAGGTGACAACACTACGGCTGTACCACTGTGCCATCCAAAAACCAAGGGCTTGTCCAGGATGTCCAAAATGAATAATTTCCCCCAGATATCCCTTCACCAGTTTGTTCAGGTATGTACAAGCACCACAATGAATTATTTCCCCACAGTGATCTCCAAAGCAATTTGTCCATATATCCAGAAGCACCAGAATGATTCATTTCCCCCAAAGATCCCTTCAGCAGTCTATCCGTATATGCACAAGCATTCAGATGACATGAAAACGAATCACTTCACCCCAAAGAACAATGCATCTGTCTCTCCAAGTATGCTCAAGCATCAGAATTAAAATTTCCTCAAATGACCCCTTCAGCAGTATGTCCATCAATGCAGAAGCACTAAAATGAATCACTTCCCCCATCCATTGCTTCTTCAGCTTGTATGGGTATGCACAAGCACCAAAATGAATCATTTCCACCCAAAGATCCCTTCAGTAATTTCTCCATTTAAGCACAATTTCTAGAATGAACCATTTCCCCCAACAATCCCTTCAGTAGTTTGACCATGTATGCATAAGCCCTCAAGCACTCAGATGACACCAAAACAAATCATTTCACCTACTGACCCAAGCAGCAGTCATTCCAAGTATGCACAAGCAGCAGACAAAACATTTCCACTAACAATCACTTCAGCAGTCGGTCCAAGTATGTACAAGCACCAGAATGAAACATTCAACAGAACAAGCTCTTCAGCAGTCTGTTGAAGTATGCACAAGCACCAGAATAAAATGCTTACCACCATGACCCTTCAGATGTCTGTCCAAGTAAACAAAACACCAGAATAAAACATTTGGACCAACATCCTTTTCAGCAGTCTGTCCATGTATGCACAGCTACCAGAATTAAACATTTCCCCAACAACCTCTTCAGCAGTCTGTCCAAATGTGCACAAGCACCAGAATGAGTCATTTGCCCCAATGACCACATCAGTAGTCTAAGTATGCACAAACACCAAAACAAAACATTTCAACAACCCCATCAACCATCTGTCTCAGTATGCACATGCACCAGAAAGAAAAATTTCCCCCAACAACCACTTCTGCAGTCTAAGTTATGCACAGCACCAGAATAAAACATTTCCCCAATGATCCCTTCAGCAGTCTCTCTAAGTATGCGTAAGCACTAGAATGAAACATTTCATTGAAGCGATCCCTTCCACAGTTTGTCCACATATGCACAAGCACCAAAATGAATAATTTCTGCCTAACAATCTCTTCGGCAGTTTGTCCAAGAATTCACAAGTATCAGAATGAATCATGTCGACCCATAGAACTCTTCAGCAGTTTGTCCATGTATGCACAAGCACCAGAATTAATCATTTCCCCCTAAAGAGCCTTTTATCAGTTTGTCCTTATATGCACAAGCACTCAAATGAAACCATAATGAAACACTTCCCCTAGTGACCCCCTTCAACAGCTGTACAAGTATGCACCAAGAACCAGAATAAAAATTTCCCCAGTGACCCCTTCAGCATTCTGTCAAAATATGCACATGCACCAGAATGAAACATTTCTCTCAATGACCACTTCAGCAATCTGACCACATATGCACAAGAACCAAAATGAATAATTTCCCCCAACAACCCATTCAGCAGTTTGTCCCTGTATGTAAAAGCACTAGAATGTAACATTACTCACAGAGAGTCATTCAGTGGTCTGTCCAAGTTTGCACAACCACCGGAATGAAACATTTCCCCAAAGACCTCTTCAGCAGTCTGCCTATGAATCCTCAAGTACCAAAATGAATCATTTCCACCCAATGAACCTCTCAGCAGTTTGTCCATATATGCACAAACACTCAAATGACACCAAAATGAAACATTTCCCCTCAATGACCCCTGCAGCAGTCTTTCCAAGTATGCACAATCACCAGAATGAAGCATTTCACCAAATGACCCCTTCAGGAGATGCCCGAGTATGCATAAGAACCATAATGAGTCATTTACCTTATCAACCCTTTCAGCAGTCTGTCTAATATGCACAAACACAGGAATGAATCATGTCCCCCTACAACCCCTTCAGCAGTTTTTCCATGTACGCACAAACACCAAAATAGGTTCATAGGTTCATAGGTAGGTACTAGGCTATCTGCCCGAGGGCATTTATAAGCCTATCCAGAGTGTGTCGGCTTTCGCTGCCCCATTGATTAAGGGTCTATGTTAAATGTTCGAACATCTAAAATGTCGAACATTACATGGTCGGGACCAAATGTTCAACATTCGGATGTTCGAACATAAAAAAAAAAAAAAAAAAAAAAAGAAAAGAAAACAAAGAAAAAAACACTTTAACAGTGTAGGCAAGCCCCCCTGAACCCCCCACCCCCTACTTAAATGTACCAACTCCGAGACCACACTTCAGTGCAGAAAAGGGAAATTCTCCCTATCTGCGCCATTGAAAGTCTATCTTCGAGCACTCAAAATTTAGAATGTTTGGTCTCGACCATGTAACGTTCGATATTTTGAGCGTTCGAAGATTTGACAGGAACCCTTGATTAATTAACTGATCCTCTGTCAAGCAGAGCCAATGAAGTGATCCCAGGGGTGTATTTTCTGTTACCCATCCACTCATCTAGGTTTCTCTTGAAGAGTGTTAGTGAGGGGCTCTGCCTAATGTAGTTTGGAATTTTGTTCCAAAGCATGGGGAGTCTCTGTGACAGGAATCTATCCCTCCAGTATGTTCTATTTATTGTTATGGTGAGGTTTAGCTCACTAGAGTGTGTGGCTCGCAGTGACTTGGATTTCTTTAGGTGGAGCATGTCCATCAATTCTGAGTTGGACATGGCTTTGTAAGTCAGGCAGAGATCAACTGTGGTTTCTCCAGCTGTTGGAAGTGTATTGTGAGGTACATCCCAAATGGGGCATTGTACTCTATGATGGGTCTGATGAGTGACGAGTAGAGGGGCACTATAACCTCTTTATTTCTAGATGTGAACCCTTTAGTAATTAGATGGACCACATAGAAGGATTTCCTAACTACTTTGGCAATATGATTGTCAAAGGAGAGATTACTATCTACCTGGGTCCCCAGATCTCTTATTACCTCTTCTGTATTAAGGGGGCTGCAACCTATGTGATAATTCCTAGGTGTTTTGTTTTTCCCAAATGGGATGTCTATGCATTTTTTGGCATTTAGCTTGAAGCCATGACTTTGACACCAGGTGTCCGTCTCAGTAAGGCCCTTTTGGAGGATGTCCGAGTCAGCCAGAGAGTCAGTTATGGCTCCCAGTTTGCAGTCATCAGTGAACTTGGTTAGCAATAGTCCTCCTGTGTTTGCCTGTACTTCTGAGAAGTATATGCTGAACATTAGGCATCCCAGAACCGAGCCTTGCAGGACACCACTTGTGACTGGTTTAGAGTTGGACCTGGAGCCCGCTATTCTTACTGTGTGAGTTCTGTCTGTAAGCCTGTTAGCAGCCCATCTTGTGACATAGGGGTTTATGTTCAGGCTGGTGAGTTTTTCTGTAATACCCGAGTGGGGAATGGTGTCAAAAGCCTTGGCAAGGTCAAGGTAGGCTGTGTGAACAACCTTTCCCTCATCTATGGCCTTGGTGACTGTCTCAAAGAAGTCAACCAGGTTTAGTAGGCATGATCTGCCCTTAACAAAGCCGAACTGGGTTGGGTCAAGTGTTTGGAGGTTCCCAATGTCTTTGTTAATCAGTTCCATGATGATGCGCTCCATAGCCTTGCAGACCAGGCTAGTCAGGCTTATGGGGTGATAGTTAGGGTCAGTTGTGGCCCCTCCTTTGTGGAATGGAATAATCGTTGCTGTGCACCATTATATGGGCACATAGCCTGTGGAGAGGCTGAGGTTGAACAGCATGTTTAGGTGGGGGGTTAGTCTGTTCTGTAGTTCGTGCAAGATGCAGCCTGGGACACCATCTGGCTCCATTGACGCTGTGTTTATGGCTTTTGAAAGGGCTATTTTCATCTGTGCATCTGTGATTTCTGGGACACTACACTTTTCCTGTATTGTTGTGGGTCCTTTTGGGGGTGAGAGGGGGATGAAGTTTGCACTGAATCTATCTGCCAGGATGTTGGCGATAGCAGTAGGTTCAGTATATTAATGCTATTTTGCACTAGTTCAGTGCATATCTGCGAGTTGCCACTTAGATTCTTAACATAGCTAAAGATGCTTTGTGGTTATCTTTTGAATCCTTGGCTATTTGTCTTTCGAAGTTAGCCTTGGATGATTTTATGAGGAACCTTAGTTTCTTACTGATACTGATCAGGGATGTCTTTCCTTCTAGGGATTTGCTTTTTTTTCTGAACTAGTTTCCTCCTTCTGTTGTATAACCTGTTTATGGCAGGTTTCCTTCTCTTAGAGGAGTCAGTCTTGGTTTTGCTAGGGATGGCATGATCCATGCATCCTTGTAGGTGCTCAAAGAGTGCATTTGTAAAGGTTTCTGCATCTTGGGCAGCATTATCCTTTAGCATAGGGGCTGTGAAACTTACCGCCTCTGTCGTAAGTAAGGTGAAGTTTGCTTTAGAAAAGTTTTTTACTGTGGTTTCCTTAGTTGGGGGTGGTGGTGGGGTGTGGACATCCAGAGTGATTAGTTTATGGTCTGATTTATCCAGTGATGGGTTGACCTCCAGTGTGGAACACCTGTCACCCATGTTTGTGATGACCAGGTGCAATATGTTTTCACCTCTGGTAGGGGAGTTTACCAGCTGATCCAGGGCATTTGAGTTGATGAATTTCAGGAAGCACTGGGCCTGGGAGTTTGTACTCGAGTAGTTTTCCCAGTTAATGGTAGGGTAATTGAAATCTCCCAATATCAGGGTGTTTGGTAGGACCTTCATGTTTTCCAGTGTCTCCAGAAAGGTGGACTGGTGATCCTGGGTCATGGATGGTAATCTGTAGCAGGCCACAATTTGCATTGCAGATTTGCCCGATGTTAGTTGCACATGGATGATCTCAGAGGTATCATGCTGCGCCACTAACCTGGAGGTGTAGGTATCCTTGATGAATATGGATACACCCCCTCCTTTTGTGTTCTGTGGCCGAAATATGTGGTACGAGTTGTAGCCCTGTAGTGCTGGGGTGCTCTGTGGAGCCTTGAAGCAAGTTTCAGTTACTGCACAGATGTCAACATTCTCCATACTGAGGAGTGCTTCAAGAGCGTGCATTTTGAGATTTAAACTCCTGGCGTTGAGTAGCATAGCCCTCAGTTTTTTGTTAATTTTGCTGTTTACAGAGGTGGGTTTGACTTTTGAGCCTTGCCTAAACAAAGCACTATCGGGGTAGCAAGAGCCTTGGACAGTATTTGAAAGTCTAGGGGTGACAGGTGCAAGCTGCCTCTTGCGAAGCAACACGGATTGTCGAGCATATCATCCCAGGCTGACAGACACTGGATCTCCTTTGAATGACACCAGAAGCTTAGCCAATTGTTGAAATTGATCATTTTTTCTTTATACTGAGGTAACATTCTTAGTGAGGGCAGGATGCTACTCAGGGTCAGGGTCATACCAGCCTGGGCTACATGATCAGAGAGCTCTTCCATGTCTCTTTTCATATAGTCCAGGGAGGTACGTCCCAGGTCATTCACACCAACATGAACAATGACAGAGTCATATTTGTACTTGTTCTGGAGTGACCTGAGTGTTTGTGTTATGTGGCAGATTCTGGCTCCAGACAGGCAGCTAACAGTAACCTTCTGCTTGTCCAGCCTAGTGAGTGGGTCATCAGTGTGCTTGACTATAGAGTCACCTATTACTAGTGTGTTAGGTATGTTATTTCGCCTTAAGGGCTGTGATTGCGCGGCACACTGATTTTGTGCTTTATGTGTTGTCTGGTTTGTGATGGGAGGTGCAGGTTGTTTGGGTGTCTGCTTTGGAGGTCTCTGATGCTTTTGCAGGTTTTTATTTAGAACCTCCAAGTATGATTTTGTGTATTTATGTGTATATTTTGCCAGTGCTGGTTTAGTAGTTCTATGTGTGGCTGGAGGTTTGTTGCAAGTGTTAACCTTCTCCTCTTGACTGTCTGTTCCAGTCTTGGGTGGAGACAGCTTAGCCTCCAGTTTGGCTGTATAATTGCATCTCTCGCATATGTTAGTGTTTTGTGGTAGGAGGAGGAGAGGGCTGTCTTTGTACATGAGGCAGCTGTAACATTGCCTCAGGATACCCAGATTCACCATTTGGACTGGAGAGTACACCTGAAATTGCTCTTTAGGCATGCCTGAATAGTAGGGTGAACTGCTTAGTCGCTTGTTTGGTGAGGGGTGAATAAAGAACCTTGCTCTGCTGGGCAATCAAGTGTCAGGGTATATTAGTGCTTGCTATGATGTCTGAGCAAATGCTGGGCTATAGGATGCTTTTTGAGTGCTTAGGTTGAGAGTTAGACTAGTTTCAAGGGAAAAACTGAAGAGGAGACTTAGTGGAGCCGGGAATAATTTAAACGTAGCTAACCGGCACTGCCCGGCGCACAAAACCATGCAAACATGATTTTTATAGTAGAGAAATGAAAGAGATAGAAATTAGCCCAAAATGGCCAATAAACTACTAATTTCTGGGCTGGAACCACTCCTCCAGGGATAGATAGGCTGCTCAAATCTCCCCTCTCTCACAGGTGAACAAAGAAACTTCCTTCTATCCAAATAAGGTATGGGCAACTCAGAAACTTGTAACACAGCCCCGAAGTCAGCACTAGCCTGAAAACTGGACTATACTAGCTTAGAAAGGTGGGAAACAAGGAATTTATTTTTGTTTTTTGTTTTTTTTTTTTGAAAAGATAAGGCAAAAACAGTAAAAAAATACACTTAAAACAGCTTTAAACAACTACAAATGGTCAGAAAAGGCTATCACACTTTAGTGTGTAGCCTACAACAGTTAAACAAATTATTTAAACAAAAAATGACTTTTTAAAAGTGCAGACAGTCAAATAAGTACAATATGTGAAAAAAAAAAGCTTTTAAATCACAATAAATGCTGGAAAATCAGCGTTTAGGCGGAAAACAGTTAAGTACAGCAAGAAAGTACAGAAAACTGATACTTAATTACTCCAAAGTATCTCTTCTAAGCTAGAAGGCTTGCATCAGTTTAAGGCTTTCTTGTGCTCCCCACTAGGTTAGTTACAGAAAAGATGGGAAACGAGCACAGATGTGGTCTTTTAAACCAGAAAGTTGAAAGAGATGGACAAACTGTCCAAATGGTCAGTAAACAACAATTTCTGGGCCAGGAACCATTCCTTTTGTGGTAAATAGGCTACCTAATGCTTACCACTCCCACTGATAAGCGAGAAGGCTTCCCTCCAACACAGAAAGGCTTGGGGTGCTCATGAGCTTTCCAACAGTCCTGGATACAGCAAGTCTGTACCTGGACTACACTAGTTACAGGAAAGGCGTGTACCAAGCGCAAACACAGGCTTTTAAACCAGAAAGTAGAAAGAGATGGAAAAACGGCCCAAACGGCCAATGAACTACGATTTCTGGGCCAAAACCCACTCTTCCTGTGGTAGATAGGGTACCTAGTGCTTACCACTCCCACTGATAAGCTAGAAGGCTTCCCTCCAACACAGAAAGGCTTGTGGGGCTCAGAAGTTTATCAACAGTCCTGGATATAGCAAGTCTGTATCTGGACTAGACTAATTACAGAAAAGGCAGGAAACAATCTTAGGTTTTTTTTTTACAGAAAAGCAGCTAAAACAGCAGTAAATACAATTCAAATTGCAGTGCAGGCTAGCACACTTGAGTGTATAGCAGTATTACGGCAAATACAGTTTAAATAAATGCAATTAAATTAACAAATGACTAAAAAACAAGTGCAGAAGGCAGTAAATTAGAAGGCTACTAACAAGCAGTAATAAGTGCAGAGTAAGAGCGACTGAACAGATAACAGCACGCAGAACAGCAACAGTAAGAGCAGCTGAATAAAATATGTATAAAATATTTTATTTTATTTATTAAAATGATTCATTTCTCCCAAAAGATTCACAAAATATAGTTTCAACAGTTTGTCCATGTATGCAGTAGCATCAGAATGAAACATTCCTCATAATGACCTCTTTAGCAATAGGCCTAAGTTTGCACAAGCACCAGAATGTAACATTTCCCACAATGATCCCTTCAACAGGCTTTCCATGTATGCACAAGTGCAATAGTTAAACATTTCACCCAGTGAGCCCTTCAGCAGTCTGTGCAAGTATGCACAAGCACTTGGAAGAAGCATGTCCATAATGCTCCTTTCAACAGTCTATGCAAGTATGCACAGACACTAGAATGGAGCACTACCCCAACAACCCCCTTCAGCAGTCTGTCCAAGTATGCATAACCACCAAAATGAAAGATTCCCCCCATGACCCCTTCAACAGACTTCCCATGTATGCACAAGCACCAGAATGAAACATTTCCACCAACAACCCCTACAGTAGTCTGTCCAAGTATGTACAACCACCAGAATGAAAAATTTCCCCCAACAGCCCATTCAGCAGTTTGCCCTAGTATGCAGAAGCACCATAGTGAATCAATTTTCTACAATAATCTCTTCAGTAGTCCACCCTCTGCTAAGATTACCTGGTATACCACTGAACTTTCTACAAATTTGCATAATGGCCCTGATTTTCCCTCATATTTGTATTCATTCCCTTGTAAAACTTTTGACATTCTGGTGAAATTTCTTCAATTCCTGCTTGAGGAAAAAAATTACCTCAAGGTCTGTGAACAATGATTCTCTCTTGAGAATTGCTGGAACAAGATCTTTACAATTAGACTCAACTCTGTACTTTCAGTTTAGCCACAACTACTACTAAATGCTAATGCTTTTAAATATAAAACAGTATTCTTATTTTTCTTATTTTTCTCAAGAACTGAATCTCCCTACAAACCATTACTAAATGCGCCTTCACTGAACTATATTCAGAAATGCAGTCAGAAGAGCTATTGTGAGGATCATAGAATAGATCGCCTGACTGCAACCTCCAAATGTATCTTTCATCCATCTTTGATACAAACAATAACAAAAAAGTGTTGGTAAATTAAAATGGTAAGATATACTGTTTTGGCTGTACCAATTTCTATTATAGAACTGTGCTTTTATTTTTTAAGCCAGAAACGCACATGGGGCTTTAAAAGAAGGGAGAGACACATGACTTTGTATGCAGGCTTAAATCTGCCACTGAATCCAGATAAAGAAATGCATGATTTGAGGTTACAGCCAATGCTGCAGACTAGCAAAAATTGTGATTTAAAGTTAAACCAAGACAAATGCTGCTTTAATAAAAACAGAGCTCCAATTAGTGTGTCAACATATAAGTGCTAGTGGAATCATAGCAGATGCAAATAAAGGTCCAAGAAAAAGCTAAGTTACAAAGTCAGTCGTGTGCAACTGATTAAGACAAGCCCTAGGCATGATTAACTACTTGGGCAGGTCTCTTTATGTCCTGTTGACATTGCTTTGTCCTTTAATAGATTTGTTAAACAAATATATTGCATGGTCCTGAGGAAAGGCTCAATCACAAGAATTCAGCAAAATAAAATAAAGGCTGACAACAGCAACCACCTCAGCTCTAGCAAATGCTCAAGCTGAAGAATTCAACAAAATGAAAGAAATGCTGACAACAGCTTAAGTTCTACCACGCTATGATGTCGCTGTACCTATGCTAAGTGAGTGCAGTCACTAGTAATTACAGCCTAGGTACAACCTTAATGCAAATTAATTAGCAACTGTAAGTTCCTATTGCCTATTGCTCCAGAATGTTAACAGAGACTGAACAGATGTATTTGAAAATTGAAAAAAAGTGCTTCACAAGTGTGGGCCTCTGAGAGATTCCCCATATGTCTATTGGAGTGCAAGACTGGCTACAAAGCATTAGTTGTATTAAGCAGTTTATATGAGGTTTGGGAACAAACCAATTTGTTCAAGGACATCTTTTGTAAGGATATAGAAAGTTAAATAGTGTGGGGTGGGTTCTTTTAGGGAAGGGATTTAAGGTTAGGGAATATAGCTAGCCTTGCTTAATTGAAAGCAAAGGGTTAATTTGAGAGGGGATTTTAGAGGAAATGATGTAAATGTAGGTTGGGACTTTGGAGTTTTATAGGAGTGTAACAGTTAAGAAGGCTGCATTTTGGCATGAACTTGTTAAGGCAAGGTTACATTCGAGAAAACCTGTAGGTATTCTTGAAAGCAAGTAGGCCTCAGGTTAATGGGGGTGGTGGTTTTGACAGTGGCAGATAGTTTGTATTATTTTTTCCTTCCTCCATGCACTAAGCATTGATAAGGTATGGATTGGACAGTTACTTAGGTGGGAGTTGTACTGGTTTGCATTAGGGATTTTTATATATGGTCTGAAGATGTGCACTCTTAGATTTCTTAGATGGAAGATTAGGATGAATCCATCTATCCATCGATCTTCATCCACTTTGGTATGACTTAATTTCTTTGTTGTGTGCATCATAATCGGTTGTTGTATAGCGCCCCCCCTCCCTTTCTAGGAAAAGTGGTCATTGGTGGTGATGGTAGAATACTGCAGCCTTTCTGTGCTGGTGTGGCTCTGGCCAAGCTATAAATGGCTTTTTGCAGGCTGTGGAATGGTTTTGTGTTCTGCTACCTGTGTTTTGTGGCCTCATGGTTGTGCCACACTATGGTATTCCTCGGCTGGGGGGAGACTTTCGTTTAGGGAGAATTCATGTGCTAGGTTTTGATTAGGTTTGGCGAACAATTTTCCCAGTAAAGATGGTGTTAATACATTGGTGAGTTTGCTCATTTTCATTAGAGTAATGTTCACAGGCTCTGTGGTGCCTGTGAGTGAAGCTTGTTAGCCGTACATGTGCTTAGCAGGCATAACGGTTTGGAGACAATCTGAACAGGTGAGCACATCTAGGAAATTTGGGTATGGATGCATGTGTGTGTGTGTGTGTGTGTGTGAGTGCCTGAGTGTGGGTCTACATGTTCGTGTATGTGAGTGTGGAAATGTAAGGGGTTGTATTGTATGGATTGGACAGTTACTTAATTGGGAGATGTACTGGATGAATGCTGGTTGCAAAGGGAGGGTTTGGTTGTGTGAGGATGGAAGATGTTCCATGGGGAATCAGGTGTTGGTTTTGGAGGGGCAGAGCAGTATGCTTGGAAAATAATGGTTTTAAGATTTGATTCTATTGTCTAGAAGTTGGAGCAGGGGATTAAGTAGGATTTAGTAACTGTTTCCAGTGATTTGGTTGCCCAAGTTTAATTCCCTCAGCTTCCCTTTTGTAACTGTGTGATTCTGAGCAAGTCACTTAACTAATCCACGTGGAGTAGGAATGCTCGCAGGCTGAGTCTGAAAAAGTGTTATAATTTTGGAAAATTTTCAAGCATTACTGATTGTTATTAAATATAAATATGTTCTAAATGATGGTTTGCTTTTTTGGTGTCTGAAACCTGAAGCTGATACTTTCAGGTTGAGCATAGTAATCTGAGGACTTCTCTGTATTCTTGCCTTAGTAGGCTAATCATTGAACATAAATTCTTTGTATACATGCATACTGAATGAGTGCATGGCTATGATGGTAATTGGTAACTGTAACAGGTAAGAAGGAATTTGATTAATTGGGGAAGGGTGCAATGGTGCAGTGGTTAGCTTTGTCACCTCACAAGAAGAGGTTCTGCAGTTTGATTCTCAACTGGGGTGCCTTCTGTGAGGAGTCTGCATGTCCTCCTTGCATTTGCATGGATTTTCTCTGGGTGCTCTGAAGTCCAAACACATATCTGAAACATTTCTCCTGGGCCTCTGCTGAAAATGTGCTCTGTTCCAGTCAGACTTTCCTGGTAAAGAAATGTTAAATAAAAAAAAAATATATATATATATATATATATATATATATATATATATGGCTGACTAAATTAGGCGTGTATGTTAGCTGGAGATTTTATTTTACTTCAGTGTGATAGGGTAGTGCTGGACAGAGGGTATAGCTTTGAACTGTGATGAAGATGACATAATGCACAGCAATAGTTGGCTTTGGAGGTTTCTTTTTCCTCTGTTTGCCTTCTAGCTGTGTCTCTTTTGTTGCAGATGGCAAATTTGCAGAATTTACAACAGAAGTGGGACGCCATCAGGCTGCTTCAGGAGGTGCCTAATAATGAGTCGAGAATAACAGATGATACAGGCAAGTCCAGTCAGAAAAGATGACATCTGGCTCAGAACACCAGATTGGCAGCTCATGTTAAGCAGGCGTGGCAGTCGAGAGATATGATTACTGTGGATTCTCTGGCACCTGGAGTGGCTCAGGATGGAGTGTCAGGTACTGATTTTCTGTTGGGAGTCCCATTAGGTAGGGTAGGTCTTGACTGAGTGAGGAATGGTTTTCTGGTGGGGGATGAAGTTTATTGTGGGTTAGAGGAAGCTGTGGTGCTCTATAGGGATACACAGTAAGGTTACAAGATAGGACATTTATTTTATTATTTATTTATTTGCAGTTGGTTTACCAGGATAGTCCATTGGGCCAAAGTGAACCCGTTTTCAATGGAGTCCTGGGGAGAAAAGCTCCATAAACAATCAAGGTTACAAAATGATGTAGATAATAAGTTTACATGTGTTATAATATAGCGCAGACCAATTAATATAACAATATGACAGATTGAAAATATACAATTAGATTAGACAAGAACAGACATTGCAAACAGTGTAGGTTTTAGATAATTGAACAGGTAGTGCAGAATTTTAAGGAATGATTACAAGATATATACAGGAACATTAATATATAGAAAGTTTGAAGTAAGAGGTGTAGACTAGAATAATATCCAGTTTGCAAGTAAATAACAAACAGTTTATGAGTTTGAGGAGAAGTTAGAAGGAGCAATGTTAATGAAAAAGGGGGGAAAAAGAAAATTTGCAGTGTGAGTTATGTGGGGTGGCAGCTGGAGCATTCCCACTGGGATACCAGGTATGAGTGAAGAGTTTTTTTGAAGAGAGAGTAAGTAGGGGTAGCACGAATGTGTGGTGGTAGGGAGTTCCAGAGTCATGCTAGACCAAAGGATAGAAGGTGTTTGCCTGGGGGGTGAGCTGGTTTGTATATTTCTACAAGATTTTGGTTATTGGACCATAGTACTCTGTCAGGTAGATGCATTTTAAAGGCAGAGGAGAGGGAGGGACAGAGTGAGGGGTTGAGAATGAGCTTGTGTGCTAAAGTGAGTTGGGTATAGATAATGTGATTAGGTAGTTCTAGCCAGTTTAGTTTATGGAAAGAGGAACAATGGTGAGTGGAGGACTTATGGCTAGTAGCGAACTTGGCGATTTTGTTGTAACAACATGAGAGTTGAGTTTTCAGAGAGGATTGTAGATTAGTTAGGACTGGAGCTCCATAGAGAAGGGAGGGTATGAGAAAGGATGTAGAGAGGGTGAGTTTAGTGGTGGGTGTAAGATAATAGTTTTGTCGATAGAGCATACCTAGTTTTTGATGTTTTTTTTTTATATTTAGTTGTATGTGGGAATTAAATTTAAGCTGATTGTCAATTAGCACGCCAAGTTGCTTTGTCTCTGATACCAGTTTCAGAGTTGTGTTGTTATGACTAGTGATACAAAATGTGTTTTTGTTGAAAGGGGTGACTTTAGAGGGAGTAAATACCATTAATTTGGTTTTAGAAGCGTTGAGTGCTAAGTGATTATTTTTCATCCATTGTTCAGTGGTTGAAAAAGCATCTTGAGTTAGCTTTAGAAGTAAAGGGACAGAAGTGGCAGAGCAAATAATAGTTGAGTCGTCTGCATATTGGATGATGTTAGAGAATGGGATAGAGTTACGGAAGTCATTAATAAATATGTTAAAGAGGAGGGGACCTAATATGGAACCTTGTGGAACACCAGTTGGTGTATTAAGGAATGAGGAGGTGGCCTTTTTCCATTTTACTGCTTGATATCTGTTGGATAAGTAGCTGGAGAACCAGTTCAGAGAAGAGAGAGATAGGTTAAGCTTAGAGAGTTTAGCTATAAGAAGACTGTGGGAGATAGTATCAAAGGCCTTAGAGAGATCCAGTAGAAGGGTAGAAACAATATGACCAGAGTCTCGGGCTTTGTTTACAGTTTCCAGGAAGGAGAGGAGGGCTGTCATAGTACTGTGGCCTGGTCTGAAACAATGTTGTGTGAGAGTTAATAGGTCCTTATCAATGAGGTATGGTAGGAGTTGTAGTTAGATACACTTTTCAAAGAGTTTAGAGATGGGAGACAGGATAGCTATGGGACGAAAATTAGTGACATTGTTATTATTGCCTCCTTTATGTAAGGGTATGATAAAGGCCTTTTTCCAAATTTGGGGGACTGTGCCTTCTTGGATAGAACGGTTTATTAAAATACTAATAGGGTAGGCAATTGCTTCGGCAGCTATGCTGAGGAATTGTGAAGGAATATTATCAGGAGCATTTGAACCTGGTTTCAATTTTAGAAGAAGTTTTTTTATGATAGAGGTGGATATGGGTTTTAAAGAGAAAAGTGAGGAGTGGGATGAGGGGGTATTTGGAGGTGGGAGTGATGAGGAGGGAGGGAGAGTGGGATAGGAGGTGGAGGGTGCAGAATGAGAAGATGGGAGAGGGGGTGAACTAGTGGATGGTGGTGGAATGTGAGTGGATGAGGGTGGGGGTAATTTGGATGGTGGTGGAAGATGAGTGGATGAGGGTGGGGTAATTTGGAGGGAGTGGAGATGTTAGAGAAAGATGAGGTTAATTTGGAAATAGAATCAATGAAGAAAGAGTTAAATTGAGTAGCCAGGTCTATGTCAAGAGCATTTGGGTTTGGGGTGGAGGTGACTGGTTTGCTGGGATTTAGGAGAGTGGAGATGCCTTTCCAGAATTTCTGAGGGTTAGTTTTATTGTTGTTTTGGAGTAAGGAGAAGTAATTTTGTCAATCAGTGGCGATCAGTTTTTTACTTTATTTCGAAGTGTTTTGTATTCATTGTAGAGGAGGGGGGGTCTTATTTTTCTGGTAGTGTGTCCAGAGTTTGTCTCTGTGTCACATTGTAGTAAGTGTATCTTTGGTAAGCCAGGGGGAAGTTTTGTTTTTTATTCTTTTTGTTCTTAGGGGAGCTTTCAGAGAGTTAGAAAAAGCTGTAGGGTTAAAGTTTTTTAGGTTACGAGTAGTAATAACATTATGGGTACGATGAAGAGGTGAGGGGAGGCGGTGTGTAAATGTGGGTAAGTGGTCACTAAGAGGATCGGGAAGAGTACCACTGTTGGAGAAGTAATGGGGGTGAGAAACTAAGATCCAGTCTAGGATACTGCCACTGGAGGGGTTTTTTGAGGGGCGGGTTATAGAGTTGATGAGCTAAGAGAAGTTGTAGAGGTTAATGTTAAGTGGATTTGAGCGAGACTGAATGAAGGCCCAATTGATATTCATGTCTCCTAGGATTATAGTTTCATTGTTGATGTTTTTGGAGAGCCAGGAGAGGATGTCTTCAAGTGTAGAAATGTTATCACCTGGGGGAATGTAAAGGGAGGCTATACATATATGCTTGTGTTTGTTGATTTGAAGTAACGTTAGTAGTAATTCTGCGTTTAGTGGGGAGTGGGTTTATTATAGGGAGTAACTGATAGTGAGGATGAGTATAGGAGAGCTACACCACCCCCTTTTTATGAGACCTGTCTTTTCTAATGATAGAATAGTTTGGTGGGATTATTTCAGAGTCTTTTATATGGGGTTTTAACCATGTTTCAGAGTTGGATAGGATGTCAGGTTTGTTGTGTGTAAGCCAGGCATGCAGGTTTGGGATTTTGTTGACTATGCTTTGGGAATTTAAAGAAGTAAGTAATATGGACTTGTTAATAGTTGCTGAGGTGGGGGGACCTGGGTTAGGGTGGATATCTCCTGATAATAGGGTGGTGATTAGGTATAGGATGGAGTTAGAGAGGTGATTTGAAAGTTTAGAGTGTACATTGGGCTCAGTTATGATACTGGAAGAATTGCTAGTTACTATGGGAGTGGAATATCTTTGTGAGGTAAGCAGTTTATATGGAAAAAGTAGATTGTTTTTATATGATATAGGTGTGGAGAAATTGGGATGTGTGAGTGTTGGAGAGGTAAGGTAAGATGGTTGGTTGTGTGGAAGGATTGGGAATGGTATATATTAATGGGCTGGGTGAGGTAGAGAATAAATGAACACTGTAGAAGTAGCTGTAGTAGAAAGGAGATGTGTAAAGTTTTTTTAAGCATAATGGGATGAGGTTGTTAAGAGTTGTTAAGTAGTTACAAGAGTGATTATATGTATAAAGGAGCTGGCAAGGTTTTTATATTAGAGAGGGTAGTGGGATGTTGGGTATTGTTTGATGTAGTGGTGATTTTGGGTGTTTGTTAGTGGTGTGATTAGAGCTTAGAATGGGTGGGGTAAGGGAGATGGTGTGTGAGATCGATTGGGTAATTGTAGTGGTGGGTGTGGTTTATGGAGGATAAAGGTAGAGGTGCTGGGGGCGGGTGGAATTTGGTGCAGGGTAGGGGAGCGGAGTGAGCCAAGGGCTTAACGGAGCGGCTGAGCCAAGGAAGGCAAGAGAAGATCAAGAACCTATCAGTGGAATGTGGAATGCAGACAGGTAAGTACAGGGGACAGGGGTATAGTCGTATAGAGAGGGCTATGGTGATTTAAGAGAGGAAAGTAAAGTTAGAACTTTGGTGCTTTTAAAGGGAAAAAGTAAAGTTAGAGATTGGGCTGAATACAAGAGAAATATTGAATTGAAATTAAATTAGTGGGGAGAGGGTGCCATCTAGTGGACAGATGGTGAGATGCACTTGTGGCTCCACCAAGGCTATTCCTGGGATAGATTAAATAGGGGGAGAAGGGGGACGATATAGGTCAGGGAGCTAGGAGAGGAGGAAGTATGGTTATATAGAAATTGGAGGAAAGGTTGGCTGCTGGCTTTCTTGGCAAGGAAGCATTCTCAACACCTAGCAGGGCTTAATTAACTGTAATAGTCTAGGTTTAGCAACTGATGCACATACTTCCTTGGTTCCTTCAAGGAGAGGCTTGGTTCTAGTCCAGTAAAAGGGATAAGGCAGCAGAGTTTATAAATATTGCTTGAAGGATTGGTTGAGCTTGGAATAATTACAGTGTAGGTCTAGGCGTCCACACGGGCGTATCCACAGTGGGTAACACAGGGCCTGAAAGTTCCTTGGTTCCTTCAAGGAGAGGCTTGGTTCTAGTCCAGTAAAAGGGATGAGGCAGCAGAGTTTATAAATATTGCTTGAAGGATTGGTTGAACTTGGAATAATTACAGTGTAGGTCTAGGCGTCCACACAGGTGTTTCCACAGTGGGTAACACAGGGTCTGAAAGTTCCTTGGTTCCTTCAAGGAGAGGCTTGGTTCTAGTCCAGTAAAAGGACATGGTGAAGCAATCAATGAGCAGGATAGTGCAAATGTATTGATGGGTAGAGTGGAGTCATCTGTGAGGGTAAGGATTGTGTTTTGAAGCTGGTTTGGTGTATGGCTGACTGATTGGTTAGCTAAGCAGGCTTTGAGGAAAGAGGCAGGGACAGCTTTTCTGACCCCCCAGATTCCATCCTCAGTTAAGGAGAACATTTGAAAAAGGGAGCATGTTGATGTCTTTGAATTAATTAATGTGGATGGGATGCAGCAATTGTTGGAATCTGAGATGGCAAATGGCAAGAATCTTTTGACAGCATTTGCAGCCTGGGGAGGAGGAGAGTAGGTAGGCTACAACCTAGGACGTTGGATAACTGAGTGGTAGGTTTTGTTTACTATATGGCAGTTTGGTTGGAGAAGGATACTTCTTTGGCTTTGCAACTTTTGAATTACTACCTTATGATTCAGGAGGCTCAGCATTTGCAGCTAGGGACTGCTTAGTTATGGTATGACCAGAGGTTTCGGAAGAGGAAAACAGTTGATCGTTCACTCCACTGGGAAGTTAGACATCAGAACATATGGTTAGCAACTATTATGGATACTTTTGGGGTGGCTAGCAGAGGGAGAAGGTCTGGGGGAGAAGGAGGGGATGCGTTGGACCTTTAATGCAGGTTGGTGTTCATTGGTAGGGTGTAAATTCTTGCATGCTTGTTCAAAGTGTGCATGTAGCCATCCGGAGGTGCAGTGTGGTTGCCGGGAGGCAAATTTGGTGACTCCGGGTTTGTTTTTAACTGATATAGTTGGGTAATTTCATTCTTCTTTCCAGGTGTTTCAGACACTAAGAGTTAGTGGCAATTTTCAAGGGTTATGGTTATGGGTGTCTTTTTGAGGGGCAAGGGGATGGTCATGTGGCTCATTCTCCTATTAAGGTGGAGGTATTGCAGTGCATGCTCCAGCAGTTTCCTGAGGCCTCTCATAAGGAAGAAATAATTGAGGGCTTTTCTTGGGAGTTTTCTATTAAATCAAGGATAGTTGGGGATGGAGTAGTTTGTAGGAATTTATGCTCTGTACAGACGAATAAAGATATCTTGGAGGGTTTGGTAGCAATGGATTGACAAGCAGGCAGGTTGTTGGGACTTTTTGATAAACCCCCCTTTGAGTGTTTTAAGGTTTCACTGTTGGGTTTTGTTCCTAAGAAGTTGGCTGATGAGTTTAGGCTTATTCACCATTTGTCATACCTGGAAGGGAGCTCCGTTAATTATTTCATTTAATCTGAGGATGCCAAGGTCAAGTATATTGCACAAACTCCACTCCACACACCTTCAGATAGAAACAACTCTGATCCAAAACAATACCAAAACAGCAAAATCTTCAGAAGTCAGGAATCGAAAAACAGGAACCAAAGTCAAATCCAAAAGCAAATTCTTTATTCTCCAGCACCTCGGTGTAACCACCTTTCAAGAGTATACATTCTCACTAAAAGAATGGATATATATATACTCATAGCAATTAAACAATTAAACAATTATGTTCAAAAAAGTTTTAAAGCAGACACCTCCAGTTTTTCATTATTCAGTCCACAAGGTGTCATTGTATTGTATTTCAAAATAAAAATACTTTCCTTATATTGTAAGTTATATTTCAAAGCATTTTCATCATTACAAAGACATTTCACACTTTCTAAAACTGTTCCTATTAAAAATGAAGCATCACTATTATGATAAACACTAAAATGTGTGGCAATAACTTTATTTTCCCTTTTATGTCTTATGTCTCTAATGTGCTCACCTAACCTAATCTGAAACTCTCTTTAGTTTCACCTATATAATATAATCCACAGGGACAGTGTAAAGCATACACAACTCCCTTGCTTCTACAGGTAAAACTATCTCTTACTGTGAACCTAATGTTGTTAATATAATTAAATGTTCTAACTATATTCCTACAAACACTGCATTTACTGCAACATCTTGTACCAAATTCACTTAGTGGTCTTGGTAAACAAAATTTTGGCATTACAAATTTACCATGTACCACCATATCTTTCAAATTTCTTCCCCTTTTATAGGAGAATAAAGGTTTTTGTGGCAAAATGTGCATCAACACCTTGTCTTTCACTAAAAATTTCCAAAAATGTTCCACTACATCCTTTATGTCTTCACTTTTTACATTATATGTAGAGACAAAATAAATATCCTTACAAGTTTTATCACCAGTTGCTAGATGATATTTCTTATAATGGTGATGTTCACCCTTATTACATTTATTCCTTACCATATTAGGTTCATAGGTTCATAGGTTCATACTAGGCTATCTGCCCGAGGGCATTTACAAGCCTAGCCCATAGTTTTGTGGCTTACGCCACCCCTTTAGTATGGGGAACTATACCCATTATTTTGCTGTGCCTCTGTTGAGCAGTGACACTGAGGTAATCCCTGGGGTATATCTGCGATCTCCCATCCATTGGTCAAGATTTCTCTTGAACAAGGCCAGCGAGGTGCTCTGCCTCACATATACCGGGATTTTATTCCACAGCATAGGGAGTCTTTGGGTGATGAATCTATCCTCCAGCACGCCCCTATTAATAGCCGTGTCGAGGTTTAAGTCTCCCGCCTTGTGGCTCTGACGGATCTAGATTTTTGAGGTGAAGCATATTCATCAAATCTGGGTTTGACATGGCCTTGTATGTTAGGCAAAGGTCACCTCTGAGCAAGCGGTAAGTGACTGAATAGAGCTGGAGTTCTTTCAGTCGGGCAGCATAGGACAGATGTTTGAGACCCTTTATCCTTTTGGTGAGGAACTTTGTGGCCTCTCCAGCTGCTGCAAGTGTCGGGTCAGATACATTCCGAATGGGGCATTGTACTCAATCATTGGTCTGATGAGTGATGAGTATAGGGAGACTATGACCTCCCTTGATCTAGATGAGAATCCCTTCATGATAAGGTGGGCAATGTAGAAGGTCTTCCTAACTACTTTAGCTACATGGGTGTCGAATGACAGACTACTATCAACCTGGGTCCCCAGGTCCCTGATAACTTCTTCTGTACTCAGTGGATTGCCACCTATTTGGTAGCTAGGTAACCTTGTTTTTCCCGAAGGGTATGACTATGCATTTTTGGCATTTAACTTTAGGCCATGGCTCTGGCACCAGTTATCCATTTCTGTGAGACCCTTCTGAAGGATATCTGTGTCAGATGTGTTTTCTACTATGGCGCCCAGTTTGCAGTCATCTGCAAACTTTGTCAGCCATAACCCTCCTGTGTTTGCTTGTAGTGGGGAAAAGTAGATGCCAAACAAGAGTGGGCCCAGGACTGAGCCCTGTGGTACACCACTTGTGATAGGCTTTGAGTCTGACATGGCGCCAGCAACTCTGACCCTGTGGGTTCTGTCACTCAGCCAGTTTTCAACCCATCTTGTGATGTATGGGTTAACATTTGAGCTGATGAGTTTTTCAATGATACCCGAGTGGGTATTGTATCAAAGGCCTTCGCCAGATCGAGGTAGGCTGTATGGACTGCCTTTCCCTCATCAATGGCTTTGGTGACTGTTTCGAAAAAGTCAACCAAGTTTAGAAGGCATGATCTGCCTTTGACAAAGCCAAACTGGGATGGATCCAAAGTCTGCAAATTCCCTATGTCTTTATTTATGAGGTCCATTATGATCCTCTCCATGGCTTTGCAGATAAGGCTTGTCAAGCTAATGGGCCGGTAATTTCAGGGGTCGGTGGAGGCACCGCCTTTGTGAAGTGGGACCACAGTTGCAGTGCACCACCCTGGGTACGTATCCAGAGGTAAGACTATGATTAAACAGCTGTCCTAGCTGTGGGTTTAATTCCTCGTTGAGTTCGTGGAGCACACAGCCGGGGACACCATCAGGTCCCATGGATGCTGTGTTTTTTGCTTTGGAGAGAGCAGTTCTCACTTGGGCGTTGGAGATGTTTGGGGGGCTGCAATCGCTTGGTATAGATATCTCTCCTTTTTTACCTTCATAAGGGCATTTTCTAAAATATTCACACTGTACCCTCTTTTCAAAAACATATTATATGCGATATCCCAATCCCTTTGTAGATTTTCTTGTGTGTTACATAATCTAGATACCCTTGCCAATTCCCCATAAGGGAGAGCTTCCAAAGTATGTACAGGATGGCAACTAGATGCATGAAGGTATTGATTACCATCTATAAACTTCCTATGTATATTTGATATAATTTTACCATGTTCTGTACCCTCCAAAACAAGATCCAAGAATATTACTTTGTTCCCCTTCTGTATTCCATCAAATTCTAACCCAAATGGGTTACCATGTAAGTCTGTCAAAAATTCATTAACTGAATCAAAACCACCATCACAAATAAAAATCAAATCATCTATGTAACAAAAATAAAATAACACATTACATTTCATAAAATTTAACTCAAATAGAAATTTCCTTTCAAAAAAATTCATAAACAAATTGGCAATGTGGGCAAAAGCTGCCCCATTGCTGTACCTTGTTTCTGCCGATACAAAACATCATTAAAAATAAAATAATTATTCTTTAAACAGAAATCCAACAAATCTACTATGAAATCAACAGAAGGGTTGTCTTTTAAAGAAAATCTCACTGCATTGAGGCCATCATCATGTCTAATAGAGGTATATAGACTTTTAACATCCATAACCAACCAATACATTTTGTTGTTCCAAGAGATAGAGGATATTTTGTTTAAAAATTCCATACTATCTTTGATGTAAACTGGAGATTTAACTACATATGGTAAAAATATTCTATGTAAAATCAAACCAGTGTTATGTAGGAAATAGTTGCAGGCTGAAATAATGGGTCGACCTGGGGGGTTATGCAAGTTCTTATGTATTTTGGTAAACAAAATAATACAGCTAGGACCTTTCTAACAGGAACAGTTTTAGAAAGTGTGAAATGTCTTTGTAATGATGAAAATGCTTTGAAATATAACTTACAATATAAGGAAAGTATTTTTATTTTGAAATACAATACAATGACACCTTGTGGACTGAATAATGAAATAAACTGGAGGTGTCTGCTTTAAAACTTTTTTGAACATAATTGTTTAATTAATTGTTTAATTAATTGCTATGAGTATATATATATATCCATTCTTTTAGTGAGAATGTATACTCTTGAAAGGTGGTTACACCGAGGCGCTGGAGAATAAAGAATTTGCTTTTGGATTTGACTTTGGTTCCTGTTTTTCGATTCCTGACTTCTGAAGATTTTGCTGTTTTGGTATTGTTTTGGATCAGAGTTGTTTCTATCTCAAAGTCAAGTATATGTCTATGGATGAAGCTGCAAAGGTTATTCTGGAGTTTAAAGATCTGTGGTTAGTGAAGGTGGACATTGAATCTGCCTTTCTACTTTTGCCGGTATGTGAAGAGGAGTGGCCATTATTAGGCATGGTAGTAGGAAACAAGTTTTACTTTTATAAGTCTATTGTAATAGGATGTTCGGTGGCTTGTGCTACTTTTGAAAAATTTAGCACGGTACTGCATTGAGTTTGGTAGCAGCATATCAATATGCAGAGGTTTACCTCCCAACTGGACAGATTTTCATACAATGTCCAGATTTTTGTTTCATATTTTGGTCCATTTTTCATAAAATTGTTGATTGTTGTTTTCTGGCGAAGTATTGGCAAGTCACTGAAAATTAGAGACAGAAAATAATGGCAGACATTTGAGTTTCAGACTTCATATTCTTCAGAAAATTCATGCTAACCCAAAACCTGCTATGCTATCAACTTTCTAAGTTTGTAAGAGCAATGTTTAAACATTTCCTCATTTTTGAGCCTTTCTCCCCCATAATTAATGGCTTTGTCCAGATTTCTTGTTGTAAAAGGTTGAGAGGTATGCGCAGTGGGCGGTGCATTATTTCAATGATTTCTTGATAGTAGGTGAGGGGTTTGAGGGTATATTTGAAGGTTTACAAGAGTATTTAGGGATGTGTGAGGAGTTTGGGGTCTCATTGGCTAGGCAGAAGTTGGAAGGTCTAGCTAAAGCACTGGATTTCTTAGGATTATTGGTGGATGCTGAATGAGGGTTGTTTTCCTTGCTGGCTGATAAAATAGCCTAATTGAAGGAGAAGATTGGTTGGTGGTGTCCAAGGAGAAGATGTGGATTTTGGAGGTTATGGTGCTTTTGGGGCTTCTGAATTTTGCATGTCAGGAAGTAGTTCATTAAGGGCGTAGCTTCTGTAGGACAGTTGCCTTTTTGTTAAAAGGAGGGAAGAGCAAACATCATTTTTCAGGATTAATAAGTTGGTATAGGCTGATTAGGCACTTTGGTTATCCTTTTTGGAGAAGTTTAATGGTGCCTCTTTTTGGCAGATAGACTGGATTGGTCAAAAGGAACTGCAATTGTTCATGGATGCAGCTGGGGGTATCAAAATGGGTGCATTTTTTGGAGAGGATTGGTTTGTGGCTCATTGGCAGGCAGATTGGAAAGATGAGTGGAAAAGGAATGTTGCCTTTTTGGAGTTAATGCCAATCTGGCTTGCATTGGTAATTTGGCAGGAACGACTGATGTTAAAGAAGGTAATTTTTAACTCAGATAATATAGCAACAGTGCGAGTTTTGCAAGCAAAGACTGAGAGATCTGAATTGTTATTGTGGGTGTTAGGTAAGTTGGTTTTACAGAGTTTATTAATACATTTTTCATGCACAGGTATGCATGTGGCAGGGCTTAGGAATGAGATTTCTGACAGTTTGTCTTGATTTCAGTTTTCCAGGTTTCAACAGTTGGTCCCAGCAGCAGAATAAGAGCCAATGGTGTTGCCAGATGAGGTGTGGCATCCTAGGTTGAGATAACAAGAAGATTGGTGCAGCATTCCTGAGCAATGTCTACCAAGAAAGTGTATGGTAGGGCATTAATTGCCTTTGATAAATTTATTTTGCAGTTGCCTGAGAATGAAGGAGTGTGGTTGGAGGAGCTTTTATTGTGATACTTGGCTCAGGCTTGGGGGCAGGGTAAGGTGGTGCAATCGGTTAAGGTAGATTTGGCAGTGATTAGTATATTTGAGCAGGTGTCTGGGTTGCATGATTTTACAAAGTCTTGGATGGTGGGGCACATGTTGAGAGGATGGGATAGAGTGGCTGGAGTGTGTATGGACATGCTCTGGCCATTGTCGAGTCAGGTTTTGAGAGTTTTATTGAAAGGTCTGGCCTTAGTGGTGGATGAGTCAATGGACTATGTTTTGTGAGTTACTTTGTGTTTATGGATGCATTTGGTGGCATTTCAGGTGTCAGAGTAGTTAGGGTCATTAGTTTGTAGATATGTTATGTTTTTTCCAGGGTCAGTACACATTTGGTTACTTGGGGCTGAAACAGATCAGTTAGGTTAAGGCATGCAGATAGTTCTTGAGAAAGACAGGTATGCAGGGCTTTGTCCAGTGGGTTAGGCTGAGGCACTGATATGGACTCATGTGAGGGCCACTCAGGAATTGATCTTTCAGTTGAGAGGGGGTAAGGTGGTAATGGGTAATCAGTTTATACATTTAATGAAAAGGGTTTTGTGTTGTATGGGTTTTCCATGTGAGAGATTTTCTGCTCATTCTTTCTGTATTGGTAGGGCTTCAGATCTGGTGAGGGAAGGCAGGTCCATTGAAGTCATCTGGAGAATGGGGAGGTGGTCTTCAAATGCCTTTTTATCTTATATTTGGTAATGGGTGCAATTGATAATTCATCCTTCTTTTTGTCTTTCAGGAAAGAAGATTGTCATCTTCTGCCATTTATATATCCCCTGGGCGGTGAAGAGGGCAGCAGTTAGGGTGGATGGAAAGGACTTGAGTTTGTGTCGATTGGGGTGGACAGTTAGCTGGTATGGGATTAGAGGTCTTAGGTGGATTCAGCTTATGGATGAAATTGAACTGATACTGTTACAGATGGGATTGCCACAAATAATGGTGAGACACTTAGCAGGTAATGATTTAGGGTCATTTCCTAAGACCCAGTTAGTGGATAGGATAAGGGAGGATTTGGTTATGTTGTAGACATTATATCCAGGCCTGTGCATTGTTTGGTCATAGTTCGCCTTTATGTTGGTGGAATGCTGTTAGTGTGACATCTCCTCTCTGACCCACTAATCAAGGAGCCTGAATCCTCACCACTGGTACTGGAGAGGGACATTCACATGGAACAAAAAGTGATACACCCAGCATTTCAGATGCAGGTCTCTGCATCAAGCACAATTTCCCTTAAGAGCACACAGGGAACACACTCAGTCCAGCATATGGGTTTCTTTATCTGTCTCCCTCCCCAATAAGACTCCCCACTGACACAGCTGTAGGGTTGAGTCCTCAGCTGTATGTCTAAGCCAAGTCCCCCAGAACTCTCTCTGTGAAACCAATGCTTCATGTCTCTGCTCCAAGTAGCTGACACATACACAGTTTGATAACACACACACACACACACACACACACACACACACACACACACACACACACACAGGCTCGCGCAAAGTGCTAAGGGGTTGTTCCCTCCCTAAAAGATCTGTCATCCCTTCAGAGGTAGTGAGCTGACACCCACTCACCCACCTATGAAAACAACTGCTTAACTCAGAAATATAATCACACACACCTTCATCTGCCTTGTGTCTATGCTCACAAAACTTTTTTTCTGTAAGCTTCAGGTGTTAACAACGTTTGACTTTATCATAATTTAAACAATCAATATCAGACAATTTACAAACAGCAGTTGCAGCTTTACCATGGAGTAAAGGGGTCAGGAACCATAACTTGGTCAACATTATACTCTTTACATACTCAAATATATGAATAAAACTCAAAATTATCAACCTCTGTAAACTGTGGAAGAAATGTACTGACCTTTATTGCTTCTGGGGTTCAGCTATTCCCCTCCCCATTACCTCCATGATCCTGGCAAAGAGTTAGCATATCCTTCTCATGTTGACACTGTGTCTCATTTTCTTCAGCATCCAAACACCACAGTCTCTCTCTGCTGATTCTACTTCAACCTGCAAATTCTGCAGACTCTCTGCTGATTCTAATTCCAAATGCTTGGCCTCCAGTTCAAGTCTCTTTAACTCCAGATGGATTTTTAAGTCCTCTGATGAAAAGGTGAACTGTCCTGTTTCTGAAGGCTGCAAATTCCCATCACCAGACTGGTTATCCTCCTGGTTGCTGTTCTAAGCTGTGACTAAGGTTGAAATAATTTCCTCATTAGTCATGTTGGCATGCACCAATCCTTTGGCTTCACACACCTTGACCAACTGATTCTTTGTCAGCTTGCCTTAATCCTCTGCAGGCATATTTGCCTGCTTTCCCTGTCTAGACTATACCAACAAAGAAATAAATAAAACTGTTGTGAAATGAAACTCTGAATATTTACCTTGTGGCTGCTGAGAGGACCCACCTTTAGTGATAACTGCTTACAGGCTACAGAAGTTTAATTAATATCCACACCACCACTCACCAATATGTGTTTTCCCCTTCTAAGGGATAAGTAATCAAGGAGCCTGAATCCTCACCACTGGCACTGGTGAGAGATGTTCACTTGGAACAAAAAGGGATACACCTAGTATTTTCAGATTCAGCTCTCTGCATCAAACACAATTTTCCTTAAGAGCACACAGGGAACACACTCAATCCAAGGTCTGTGTTTCTCTATTTGTCTCCCTCCCCATTAAGACTCCCCACTGACACAGCTGTAGGGTTGAGTCCTCAGCTGAGTTCCAAGCTGAATCCTCCAGCAACCTATCTGTGAAACCAGTGCGTCATGTCCCTGCTCCAAGTAGCTGACACACACAAACTTAGAGATATGATTTTCACAAACACACACCCACACACACACACACACACACACACACACACACACACACACACACACACACACACACACGAGAAAGGCTGACACAGATTTACTAGTTATGGCCCCTTCTGCCCAGCCTATAAGGTAGTTACACTGCAACCAAACCCCCCAAAGCCAGCTAGCTATGCTAAAGCTATTGCAAGGGTAGAAAATTATACTGAGTGAAATTAATATTAATATAAATGGTAGTTTGACCAAAGTAGTAAGGCTTCCAAGAATGACCATGGTGTCACCAAATCGATACAAGTCCTCTCAAAGTTTAAAATATTTTCTAAAGGACCAGTCACAATGAAAAGACAAAATACATTTAATAATAAATAATAAAATAACATGAACATACTAAATATCTATTTACAATAACCACCAGAGTTTCAACCATAGGAAATATTAAAAATAACAGTGGTGGACAGGTTCACATAGTTACACAAAAACAATACTTAACTAGTCTCACTATATTTTCCTGAATGATCTAAAGAATTATTATTCCCTGGTTACTTATTAAAGCAAGGCAAGATGATGTGCATGAGAGATCCTTATTTGTCAGATTACAAAAACAGGGTGCCCTGAGACTTCAGTCTCACCTAGTATTAAAACACAAGGGAGCCAGCACCTTAGAAGCATGAAGATTTATTAAGAGAACCAGACTGGTTTCAGCTTATAGCTTTCATCACTGGTACATAACATAAAGCAGTATTACAACTGCAATATATACTCAGTGTCATTAAAGACCAATTAAATCATTTCCTGTCTAAGGAGAAATTGGTCTAATACTAAATAATGAATCCAAAAAAGCAATACAAAACACAATAGATTATATACATATTTACTGTTTTTCATTTATTCTTTTTTTCTTCTCATTATTTTACTACTTTCTTCTTGGGACAAGCCCAAGAAATGTTAATGGATTCATAAATAGTATCAAGACCCATGAAAAGAGAGGAAAGCCCTACAATTTATAATTTAATCTAGGTGGGAATAAACCCCCTAATTTGACAATCCATTTCCTTTCCTTCATGTTTAGTATACTATGCCACCCCGTTTTAAAAGATCTGTTACCCGATATTTTGTCTATGACTGTAAAAGTAAATTTAGCCGAGTGATGAACCAGTGAATGTCTATATAGAGCATTGGTGGCTCTTGCATTCCTAATATCTCCTAAATGTTCTGATATTCGAAATATGAATTGTCTGGAAGTTTGGCCCACATAAAAGGCTTGACAAGTGCAGGTGGCCAAATATATAACCTAATCTGTTCTGCAATTAACATAACAGTTGATATTGTACAGCTACCCAGTATTTTTACTGGTGAAGGATTTGGTTTTAAAGACATATTTGCAGAAGGTGCAAGGCTAAGAACCAACCAGTCTCACTCCTGTTAATGTAGTTTGAAGATAAATTGTATGCTGATGCATAATTTTCTTGTAATGAGAGAAATGGGACCCTAAGGTTTTACCCCGCATGAAGGAAAATGAGCATTTGTCCACCAAAAGGTCACCCAATTGTTCATTGGCCTTCAAAATATTCCAATGTTTGTCAATAACATAAGCAAGAAAGGCTGTATTTCTGCCAAATGTAGTGACCATTCTCAAGGTATCCATATTCTCCTTCCTGGGAGTATGTTTGTATTGTAATAAAGTACCCCTGGACTGGTTGTTGGCCAATTGCATGGCCGACTTCACATTCTGTGTACCATATCCCCTAACTAAAAATCTGTTGTCTAAAGCCTGATGGGATTGTGTCAAATCCTGCAGTGAAGAACAAATTCTCTTCAAACACAAAAACTGAGATTTAGGAATATTATTAATGGTGTGTTTGGGATGGAGACTGGAGGCGTGTAGCAGGCTGTTATATTGTGGATATTTTTGATAAACTGTAGTACGTAATGTGTTATCTGGTTGACGCTGTAAATTGATATCCAAAAAGTGAATCTCATTTTTATGAAAACTCACTGTAAACTCAGCCCCACATTTATTTCCATTGAGGTATTCAATGAATTCCTCCAAATAATCACTGCCTCCTTTCCATACAAGCCAACAGTCATCCCAAAAATGTCTCCATATGTCTATCTCTGGCAAATAAAGGTTATGTAGCTCATTATATATAATGTGTTCCTCAACATATCCCATATATAAATCAGCATATATTGGGGCAAAAGATGCCCCCATTGCTGTGCCTTGCATTTGCCAGTAACACTCATGTTTAAAAGAGAAGATGTTTTTGTTAAGGACATGCTCGGCCATGCAAATAAGCAATGTGTTAAAACCTGGACTATAGATACTGGTCTTATTTGGGCAAAATTCTAATGCTGTTAATCCTGCCCAGTGTGGAATGCTGGTGTAATGTGATTTAACATCCAGGGTGCACATCAACCAATGGGGTTCCAGTTCAGACTCTGATACAGTTTGTAGAAATTCTGTTGTGTCCTTTCACCTGGCTCTAACATGTGGCAATAGCAACTGCAAATATTCCATCAAAAATGCTGATAATGGCTCCGTAAGGGAGCCTATGCCCGAAACAATAGGTCTACCTGGTGCTGTACTCAAGGATTTGTGAATTTTGGGGAATAGATAAAGATATTGTTTGCCTGGATCTTTTACCATTAGTTGTTGTCTAGTTTTCTTACTGATAATTCCCTGATCCACCGATTCCTGCAAAAAGTTGTCAATCTCTTTTTTGAAATTAAGAGTGGGGTCAGTGGGCATGTTCATATAATGCTGAGGGTTAGACAATTGTCTATTTCCCTCAGCCCAGTAATAGCTGGAGTCCATTACTACCACTGCCCTCCCTTGTCTGCTGGTAGGATGGAAATATCAGTATTGGCCCTAAGATCTGTAAGAACTTTTTGTTCTGCCGTTGTTAGATTATGTCTGATAATCTTTGAGGAACTTAAATGGTAATGCAAATCTTTGATAACTGCCTGTTGGAAAATGGCAACTTATTTGTTCATGGATGGACTGAAATTGGATTTGTAGAATCTAAATTCAGTACATCTCTGAGAATGGTCCTGTTGGCTGAAAAACAATTTCAGATTAACCTTTCTGTAAAATGATAGTATATCAGTGACAAAAATGCTTTCATCCACAAAAACCCTGGGATAAAACCAAGACTTTTATTCAGCAGTCATTCCTCTTCAGATGATAAAACATATTTAGAAATATTGTGCACATTTGAACATTCTACATTTATTTCACTATTAATTGGAAAAGATCCTCTATGGTTATTATCCCTGTGCTTGCATTCCCCCCCTGTGCCTCCTACTCCTAAATGGTATTATAGGTTTATAGGTTCATAGGTTCATACTAGGCTATCTGCCCTAGGGCATTTATAAGCCTAGCCAGAATGTGTTTGGCTTTCGCCACCCATTATAAATTTATTTTGCTATGCCCTTTTTCGAGGTTAGTATACTGTGCCTCTGTCTAACAGTGACACAGAAGTGATACCCAGGGTAAACCTACGATCTCCCATCCACTCATCAAGATTCCTCTTGAAGAGAGTCAATGAGGGACTCTGCCTAACCTGGACTGGGATTTTATTCCAAAGTGAAGGGAGCCTCTGGGTTATGAATCTGTCCCTCCAGCATGTCCTATTTATTTCAGTGCTGAGGTTCAAGTCTCAGGGGAATCACTAATGTATGTTGATTCGGTGTCAGCAGTGGAAGATTCTTCCCCCGAAGTTATGGTGTGTGGTCTGCCATTTTTCAATATGGATCTGGGTCTTTTTTTGCATATCTGAGTGGTGTTTTTTGTTCCATCAGCAAACCTAACACTTCTACGTGACTCAAACGGCCTACCTGTTTCATAATCTTCCATATCTCTGGAAAACTTATGCAACTTTTTATCTTTCAAATGATTTTCAAAGGTAGTCAATTCCTTTGAGAGTCTGCTAAGATATTATCTGTTAAGATGAAAGAGGTAGGCCGTTTGAGTCACAGAGAAGTGTTAGGTTTGCTGATGGAACAAAAAACACCACTCAGATATGCAAAAAAAGACCCAGATCCATATTGAAAAAAGGCAGACCACACACCACAACTTTGGGGGAGGAATCCTCCACTTCTGACACCGAATCCACATACATTAGTGATTCCCCTGATTCCAAGAGGGGTCGTAGTTCAGAATACCCTTTAGGGGTAGGAGGCATGGGGGGAGATGCAAGCACAGGGGTAAAAACCATAGAGGATCTTTTCCAATCAATAGTGAAATAAATGTAGAATGTTGAAATGTGCACAATATTTCTAAATATGTTTTATCATCTGAAGAGGAATGACTGCTGAATAAAGGTCTTGGTTTTATCCCAGTTTTTTTTGTGGATGAAAGCATTTTTGTCTCTGATATACTATCATTTTGCAGAAAGGTTAATCTGAAATAGTTTTTCGGCCAACAGGACCATTCTTAGAGATCTACTGAATTTAGATTCTGTAAATCCAATTTCACTTCACCCATGGACAAACATGTTGCCATTTTCCAACAGGCAGTTATCAAAGATTTGCATTACCATTTAAGTTCCTCACAGAATATCAGACATAATCTAACAAAGGTGGAACAAAAAGCTCTTACAGATCTTAGGGCCAATACTAATATTTCCATCCTACCAGCAGACAAGGGAGGGCGGTGGTAGTCATGGACTCCAGTTATTACTGGGCTGAGGGAAGTAGACAATTGTCTAACCCTCAGCATTATATGAACATGCCCACTGACCCCACTCGTAATTTCAAAAAAGAGATTGACAACTTTTAGCAGGAAGCAGTGGATCAGGGAATTATCACTGATAAAACTGGACAACAACTAATGATAAAAGATCCAGGCAAACAATATCTTTATCTATTGCCCAAAATTCACAAATCCTTGAGTACGCCACCAGGTAGACCTATTGTTTCGGGCATAGGCTCCCTTACGGAGCCATTATCAGCATTTTTGATGGAATATTTGCAACCGCTATTGCCACATGTTAGAGCCAGATTAAAGGACACAACAGAATTTCTACAAATTGTATCGGAGTCTGAATTGGAACCCCATTGGTTGATGTGCACCCTGGATGTCAAATCACTTTACACCAGTATTCCACACTGGGCAGGATTAACAGCATTAGAATTTTGGCTAAATAAGACCAATATCTATTGTCCAGGTTTTAACACATTGCTCATTTGCATGGCCGAGCATGTCCTTACCAAAACCGTCTTCTATTTTAAACATGAGTGTTACTGGCAAATACAAGGCACAGCAATGGGGCATCTTTTGCCCCAATATATGCTGATTTATATATGGGATATGTTGATGAACACATTATATATAATGAGCTAATTAACCTGTATTTGCCAGAGATAGAATTATGGAGACATTTTTTGGATGACTGTTGGCTTGTATGGAAAGGAGGCAGTGATTATTTGGAGGAATTCATTGAATACCTCAATGGAAATAAATGGGGGGCTGAGTTTACAGTGAATTTTCATAAGAATGAGATTCATCTTTGGATGTCAGTTTACAGCGTCAACCAGATAACACATTACATACTACAGTTTATTGAAAATATCCACAATATAAGAGCCTGCTACATGCCTCCAGTCTCCACCCCAAACATACCATTAATAATATTCCTAAATCTCAGTTTTTGCGTTTGAAGATAATTTGTTCTTCACAGCAGGATTTGACACAATCCCATCAGGATTTAGCCAACAGATTTTTAGCTTGGGGATATGGTACACAGAATGTTAAGTCGGCCATGCAATGGGCCAACAACCAATCCAGGGGTACCTTATTCGAATACAAACATACACACATACAGAATAAGGATACCTTGAGAATGGTCACTACATTTGGCAGAAATATAGCCTTTCTTACTGATGTTATTGACAAACATTGGAATATTTTGAAGGCCAATACACAATTGGGTGACCTTTTGGGGGACAAATGCTCATTTTCCTTCAGGCAGGGTAAAACCTTAGGACCACATTTATCTCATTACAAGACAATTATGCATCAGGATACCATTTATCTTCAAACTATATTAACAGGGGAGAGACTGGTTGGTTCTTATTCTTGTGGACACTGCACCTTCTGCAAATATGTCTTTGAAACCAAATCCTTCACCGGTAAAAATAATGGGCAGCTGTACAACATCAATTGTTATGCTAATTGCAGAACGGATTGGGTTATATATTTGGCCACCTGCACTTGTCAAGCCTTTTATGTGGGCCAAACTTCCGGACAATTCAGATTGCGAATGTCAGAACATTTAGGAGACATTAGAAATACAAGAGCCACCAATGCTCTATATAAACATTCACTGGTTCATCACATGGCTAAATTTACTTTTACAGTCATAGACAAAATATCGGGCAACAGATCTTTTAAAACATGGTGGCATAGTATACTAAACATGAAGGAAAGGAAATGGATTGTCAAATTAGGGGGTTTATTCCCACCTTGATTAAATGATAAACTGTAGGGGCTTTCTTTTCTTTTCATGTGTCTTGATACTATTTATGAATCCATTAGCAATTCTTGGGTTTATCCCAAGAAGAAAGTAGTAAAATAATGAGAAGAAAAACAGAAAAAAAGAATAAATGAAAAATAGTAAATATGTATACAATCTATTGTGTTTTGTATTGCTTTTTTGGATTCATTATTTAGTGTTAAGACCCATTTCTCCTTAGACAGGAAATGATGTAGTTGGTCTTTAATGACAGAGTATATATATTGCAGTTGTAATACTGCTTTATGTTATGTACCACTGATTTCAGCTATAAGCTGAAACTGGTCTGGTTGTCTTAATAAATCTTCACGCTCCTAAGGTGCTGGCTCCCCTTGTATTTTGTTACAGTTTGTCTGGCCTGTGCATCTACTGTACTTGCTAGCCTGCCTCTTTGTGGTCACCTAGTATTAAACATTATTTTTAATGATGGATTACAGAATGACATCACATACAGCTACTCATCTGACATCTAGTTCCCATGCTTCCTCCTTGGCTAGAAGCTGTCAGGATTTGCACCTATGTGTGTCATAATACACACACACACACACACACACACACACACACACACACACACACACACACACACACACACACGCACACACGCACACACACACACACACACACACACACACACACACACACACACACACACACACACACACACACACACACACACACACACACACACACACACACACACACACACACACACACACACACACACAGTCTTGCTAAAATCTGCATCAGATCCTGGAAGTCATAAAACAATTTAAAACCTCCACTTTTCCAGAGTAATAATTAGTTCACCCCAATGACAATGCAGGATGCTTCCTAGTACAGATATTTTGTCCGTGGCTGCATTGAGAACTGTAAGATACAATCGTTATGGCTTAAATTAAGTAATTTAAGTCAGCTGGATTGAGAGTAACCTCTTCTCTTCCCGTATCCTCTGTTACAATATATACATTTCAACAGTTACAATAATACATGTACATTTCTTCATCTGTCCAGCAGGACACACTGTTGATGCATTTTTAACAGAAGCAACTTTACAAATACATTTCAACACAAGAATCTGTACAAATCAGTTTGATATTCAAATAACATATAATTATTTACTAAATTCCAGCTAGCTGTGCATAGAGGTTTATTAACCATAGGCTGGCCCAGCAGTTGGGGGTGTTGGGTATGTATATGATAGAACATTGGGATTTCGATGATATGGACCCAGTTTAGTTTAGATCTGATGGGGAACACTTGAGTGAGTTTGGTTTAGACTTGTTTAATGTACATTTAACTTTATTTTTGGAAGATTTGGTGAAAGTTCTTATATAAGAGAGGGGAAACAGCCTGTGTTTAGGCTGGTGGGTGGAGAAGAGGGTCACACTTGTCTCTGTTTTGTTTCCCCTCTTGGTGTTGGGGTTGATGCAGTGATTTTGGGGGATATAAATGACCAGTAGGATGCTGCTTGATTGATAAATATGTGAGTGGAAGTATGAACACTGCTTATTGATGATGTTTGACTGATAAAATAAGTGAGCAGGGGTATGGACACTGCCTATTTGGGCAGAGTGAACGAGGTACACTGCCATGATGTATGTTATAAGGATTTTACATGTTTTGGTTAAAGGTTATTGGTTATGATTAATATTTGAAATTATTTAATAAAGTTATGTTTGAAATTAATAAAGGTCATCAAAATGTCAGTTGGTATCATGTGTATTATTGAAGGGGACTGGGACTAATGACCGAGACAAAGTACCGTCAGTGAGACAAAGTCTGTTAATGAGATTAAGAAGAGTCAATGCCAAAGCAGCATGTGCCTGAAAGTCAACTATTTGTTTTAGATATGTTATCCATAAATCTGATATGTCACCAACCATTATTGGAAACTGGTGATGATAATGCAGCTTATGTGCAAATTTTAATAATGACAATTTCAATAATGACTAAAAAATGAGGTAAACTTAAGCAAGCTGCTCAGAATGATCCAGACTTGCAAGCTCCTATCCAACATGTATGAAATGGATGGCCATTTCGCTGAACTCACCAAGAGATTTATAAGCAAGTACTATACAGTCAGAGTGCAGTTATCAGAGCATGATAGCTTTTTGTTATATCAAAACAGAACGTAGTATCCCTACTCAGTGAACAGAAGTGTTACATCAAATAAAAAAGGTCATATTGGTCTCACCAAACATTAAGAAACAGACAGAATGTTAGTGCAGTGGCCAAATATCAAGCAAGACATTGTAAATCTAGTGTCCAAGTGTCAGTTCTGCATTGTGGATCAGCAGTCACAGAGAGGAGAACCAGTAATGGCAATACCATCACCACAAGGTCCTTGGCAAAAGATAGATGCTGACTTGTGTGAGTTTGAAAGCACAAATAACTTCACTGTTGTTAACTATTATTCACATGATATAAAAATAATGCATGCACTAACCATGACTAGCCAACAAATAATGTCCAAATTCATGACAATATTCCCACGGAATGGTCTACCCATTGAACAATGTGCAAGATAAAGACACTAAATTCACTTCCAAATTGAGACCCCTTGGTGAAAGTGTCCTGTAATTTAAAATGAACTTGCTCTATAACTCTAACAACTTTCTGACTACATCACCCCCCTCTGGGCTAAAGGTTGGGCCAGGACAGAATAAAATAAACCTGAAGTGTTGCCACTATGCACACTCAGAATAGGATACTTTCATCAAGGGGTCTTAATTTGGATTTTGAAATGGTAGAATGATAATAATTGATATTAATTATTGTTACTTGAATGTGATTAGATGATTCATGTTTTTTTTGAAGTGTATTTAAGATGGCTACATTTTGTATTAGTTGTCCGTTGAAGGCAAAGAGCCAAGGTACCAGATCTTTGCAGTAAAGGATATCTATCAGCTCTACCCTGCTTTTGGTGTTTTTTTTTATTTTATAGTTTCCATACTGCTTACCTTAACCTTGCTAGGGTCTTTGTCACTATATGCCATACAATTGTACCATATATTGCTCACTGAATAGCTTAATGGCTTATTCATAGACCTCACAGTATAAAGCAGGGGAAACCTGTTCTTGCTAAATGAATGTCACTAGAAGTGTTCTGCATGACTCTGCCATATAGCATCTCATAACCAAAAACAAATGCTCATGATTAGTGATGAAGTTTTGGATGACAACAAACTGAGTTCATTGCCAAATTCTCTTTTGACACTCAGGTTCTCCAGCTGGGTCTAGGAGAGATCAACCTGAACTGTGAACCACAAATTCATTCTAATAGAAATTGTAGTATAATCACCTTTGGTAAAGATGCCATCCCCTCCTGTTCCCATATAACAAATGCAATTATCAGGCACCTGGAAACCATTTTTGATAATGACTTTTTGTTTAGCCATCATGTCCTGACTATGGTTAGACAGGTTTTGTTCTCTGTATATTCCTGCCTAATTACAGCTATATTTGAATATGATGCCCCTTTTAGGATGTACGTATCTAGGCACCTTGACCAACTTGAAAGATCCCAGAGTTCTACAAAATGTAGGCTACCGTAATAGATTAAAAACCCTCTATTCTCTACCTTATTTAATCTCCTGAGGGGTGTCCCTTTTTAGGTTTTTTTGTGTATTGAAATATTCTACAATATTCAACCTTCTTTACCTTCATAAATCCATCAGTCTAACAGGTATACAAGTACTCTAAAGACGTTAACCCCCATCATAAGACTAACTGTTCATGGTGGTGTCCAGGTTTCTTGCTCAATGCATCCTATGTCTTTAGAATAGACTATGAATGAAGCACTGCAACTCCTTGTATACCTGCAAAACCCACCATGATGATTGGAGAGGAATCCATAAATTTATGCCATGACTTTGTAGGAATGATCTTTTGACAAGAGGCAACTGGTTTATTCATATTGCTACATATGTGAGATGACTAAGCATCTTACTGGCTCTTTACCTGTAAACCTAGTATTACCCTATAAACCTAAGAAAGTCTGGGAAAGCAAAAGGCAGTTTATGATCATGAAGCCAAAGAAGGAGAGACAGCATTTCAGACATCTGTGATCCTTTTTGAAAATGTGCAAATACTACCAGTAATTTTGAGTAGGAGTAAAAATATGAAAAAAAAAAAGGCTTCTTAAGAAGGGTGATGTCAATGTAAATGGACATTTTGAAAAGGCATCAGCCTTGTACCCTGACAAAGGTAGAAGTGAAGACTGCAGTAGCATTATAAGAAAAGAAACATGACCACAACATTTGCAGACATATAACAATAAAGGTTTTATGACTGAACGACTAGTCTGGGGGAGTCTGCTTGTCCATAAGGCCTGTCACAGTCACAGTCACTGGCTGCCACGAGGAAGAGAACTAGAGAGTAAGTCATAGTAATATAAGTTATGTCTCAGGTAACAGCATGACCACTGATGCCCATAGGCATATCTCCTCATCCATTGAAGCATGACGTTATGGAAGCTCTTTATGTCAGACACATTACTAAGTGCTGGCATTGTCTGCAAACCTTGCAAAATGAAATTAAATATTGTTGCCTCACAGCCAAAGGTTCCCCGGTTTGATTCTCAGTTGGGGTGCCTTCTGTGCAGAGCCTACATGTCCTCCCTGTGTTTGTGTGGGTTTCCTCCGAGTCTTCTTGTTTCCTCCACATTCCAAAGACATGCAGTAGGTAGATTGAGCGCTCTAAATTGGCCATAGGTGTGAGTGTGCATGTGAGTGTGTGATGTGGAAGTGCTCTAGATGATTGTCACTGTTGATGCCCCAACTCCATGTGCAAAAATGGGAAAAAGGAGTTGTGGATGAATGGATGGATGGATGGATGGATGGATGGATGGATGGATGGATGGATGGATGGGGAGACAAGGCAGGTCTCTGGGAGCTTTCACAGTAAAGAGTACACTAAGTGTTATTTTTCACTGTGGGGTGAAAGGGAAAAACCAGCATTAAGCTGATGATGTGCAGTCTGGTACTAGTGAAAGAGCACATGTTTAAACAGTTGGATGAGGTAAGTACTGATGGGAATGAAATGTCAGAGACTTGAAAGACGTTGTGGGGGTTAATCAACTGACTTCTGACCATGTCTCATACTGTAACCAAAGCACAAAAAGCACAGTCTAGTCTAATCTTAAATCATGCAAAATACATCTCATGTAACCATACATTTATTTGTGAGGCACTCTCCTTATAAATGTGGTGAATGCTTGTGAAAGCCTAATTCCTGTAAGTGACAGTACTCAAATGTCTGTCATGCAATGTTTTATTTGGACTCAGAAGTATAATCTGAAAAGGCTTGAGGCAAAGTGCATTGCAGTCGCACAAAAGCAGAAGTCTCACAGCACTTGCTTTTAAATAATAATGCTACTAAATAAGAAATCCCATTTCTCAGCTCCTCCCACTAATTTGCTAGATTTAATTCATTTTCAGTCAGAGAAAGTAAAATAATTTTATTCTAACTGACTTCAGCCAAGACCTTTTAAACCTCAAAGAAAAAACTTTGATAAAACAATACATACATCCATCCACAACCCTTTTTCCATTTTTGCATGTGGGGTTGGGTGTTGCTTCATCAGTGACAATCATCTAGAGCCAAGGCTTATACTGCCAGGTGGCTAGGCCTGCCATGGTAGTATCATAGGCACTTTCTTGGTCTGAAAAAGATCTGAACATCTGCTGTATATGTAAACTGAATATTGTTCCAAGGAGACTAATGAGAAAATTAGAAAGCATTTATGTCCACATTAAGCACAAGTAGAAGTTTTAGTGTCTTATCATATTGCTGATATTGAAGAAGCCCCTGGCTGTGTCTCTTGAACCATTTACTCTGCTTAGCTGGCACTCTGCCAGGATGAATACTTAGTTTAATGTATGCTGCCTACATGATCTGCATTCACTTTAGCCACATAATCTGCATTTACTTTAGCCATTGAGAGACTGTATTTACAGGAGAGTCAAACAGAGAACTGCACATTATGATCCAAAATATCTGTATCAGATTGAATACTGCCTACTAAATAATACAGCTAATCCTGGAGCAGTGGAGTGCAGTTCACAGTACACAGTCAACACGGCACTAGGAAATGGAAGTCAGAAATTATTCCAATCAGTGGAATCTGATGCTGAGTATCACAAGGAAATGGAATGCAGACAGTATCTCATTCAGTGACATCTGATATTGCACTGTCTTTAGTTATACTTAACAGGGAAAGATCAGAACCAAGCCATATTGCAGACAAGGAGAATTTGGAAAAGTTTTCCTGTTTGATGATCAGATTTATTTATATGCAAAACAGAACAGTAAGGTATGTCTAAATCAGTTTAGATGTTTGCTTTAAGGACTGCACACAGGAATGCCATTTAACTTGAAGGACATTGCTATTGTAAGGAAGTATTAACTTATCATTTAGTTACAAAGAGAGTACAGAAATCAATACCCTCGCACAAGAGTTATTCTCATTCTAGGGTTGAGATGATCCATTCTGCTGAAAGGATGAATTAGTACACTGAGCTGTCATTCTTATATGTTGTTCTCTGTGTCATATTTAATCAAACAGAAGTAACTTGGCACTGTCAAGCAATAACTGACATCATTGTGCAAAATGCTACAATAAGATGATTGGTGTCTTAGAAGTGAACCAGGATATCAGAATGCACTTTCAGCTTCCACTCACCCATTAGTACTTGCAAAGAAAAGTAAAAATGCCTTAATGGAATTGAATGCTGCAGTCGGGACTCCATATCACATCAAATAACATACCAAGCTACCTAATGGTCAGCCTGAAATATGATTTGTCTGATCTTCTACAGAAGCTGTTCAACACAAGCCTCAAAACAAGCAAGCCAGATGAATGGAGCACAGCAACAGTTATTTCCTTGCATAAAGGTGGGGCTTCAATGGACCTGGTAATTATAAACCCATAAGTCCAACCATTCTCATCCATAAGACAATGGAAAGGATTATTATGAAATGAATACATAAGAGTATAGGTAACCTACAGGTTCTTATCCCACTCCAGTTCAGATTATTCAAGAGCAGGTCCTGCCTACTTAACCTGGTTAACTTCTTTGAAAACATTAATGAAGTAATGGATGAGGGTAAAACAGTGAACACTGCTTACCTAGACCTTGTTAAGGTATTTAACACCATGACACACTGGGGTATTGTAAATACACTCCCCCAGCTAAATGTCTGTCTCTATACAGCTCATTGTATAGCAAACTGTCTCACAAATGCACCTCAGGAAGTTAGTAGGAGTGACCATACCTTCTCCGAAAGACTTGTTACTAGTAATATGTCCCAGGGTTCAGTCCATGGGCTACTCCTCTTTGACATTTACTTTTCAGAGGTCAACACTAATATTAAGGGTTTGTGGCTGATCAAGTTTGCAGATGACTGTAAACTTGGTGTCTTTATAAACTACCTAGAGAGCAACAAGATTGTCCAAGAAGGCCTGACCCAAACGAACAGCTGGTGTGAAAGCCATGGACAAAAGCTAAATGCGAAGAAGTGTATAATCATATCCTTGGGCAACATTCAAGTTAGTGCACTACTGTCATTTTGATAAATATTGATCATACAGATGCATGTAGCTGCATCTTTGATGATGGAGTCTTACAGAGTTTTGAATGCCGCAAAAATATGTGCTGCTACAAAGAGCTTGATGTCATGTCCTGAAATAATACTAATACACTGAGGTCTTCCATTTTACAGTCTGCCCGTAAAAGCTATGATCTACGGTTATCATAAAGTGCAGTTCCAAGAGGAGAAGAATGAAGTTCAAACATCATGCGATTATGCTGCGAAGAAACAGACCCAATGAAATCCCACTGATGCACTAGGCGTGCACTTATATAGTCATATGATACAAATGCCTTAACTTCATAGTATACAGGGCTTAGACCAGTCAGTGTATAACAAGAAATGATCAAGTTCTGGCAGCTGGCTTTACAGCAGTACAATATAAGATAAACAAATTAAAACTATCAATGGGTATGCTGGAGGTCTATAAGGGAGTAGAACATTGATTTCTATACTGCAGTAATGTGATCAAATTCTGTTTGGTTAGAAACCTTCAGCTTATTAATTGGGCTTTATTCCACATTTTTAGTATCACACATCATCTAAACCTTAGAACAGGAATACTAATGCCTGCCAACTGGCAGACTTAAAAAAACAGCAATATAAAGAAGATGCAACAACATTTTTCCTAAAGTTCATTCATCAAAAGACTGCATATTTTGAAAAGGGTAGAAGTACTACTGAACCCATCAGGGATACGTAAAGGCTATATACTATAGATTATTTTAATCCCCCTGCTAGATATAAAAGGGATAATTACATATTTGTGGTTGAAGCCATGTGGTGGAAAAATCAATACGACTTTTTTTGTATGACACTTCATTAGTGTGAAAAATTTTTAAAGCTGAGAAGCACTGCAATGCAATTAAATGCTTCTGCTACCTCAGATTCCGTAATGGCTCTGTATTATTATCTAGTTTATTTGAAATAGTGGTTGCAGTACGGTAGTAATTGGAAAACATTGATTATGTGCTTGTATGTTGGAACCCCTGCAAATCATTATGGAAAGAAGCAACAGTTAGTTAGGCTTACTAATGAAGCACTAATTGCTCTAAGTAGGTTAACACTTTATTCAAACTGAAGTCTACTGAAATTCTATTATTTCTATGCAATATATTTTTAAATATTTCCAATTTAAGATTATGCTGTACATTACTGTATAAAAAATATTTTTATCCCAAGTTTATCTGTGCTTGATAAATCTCGTTTACTTGGGTTTACCTGCAGAGAAGCACAGCCAGCTCAGTTGTTCATTAAGGCAATTTAAGCCTGTCCTGTTCAGTTAGATACGCTTTCTGAATATCTGCATCACTACACAATCTGCTAGCACAGACAATCAAGGTAAAGTGAAAATATTGTGACAATGATATCATTTTGGCAATGTGCAGATACAATTACGCTATTTGTTATGCACAGGATTCTGCAACAGTAATAGAAAACAGGCTAATCTCTAGGGTTATACAAGACACATTCCATCCCTGTCTTAAAAGGATAACTGTTTTAACAATGTACGACAGCTAGGGTAATTTCTTCTATCCATATTGCATATATATGAGAGCATCTGATGCCCTCATTACTTGAATATAAATCAGCTTTTGAATTATACTGTTAGAGAATCTTTTGGGATCGAAGATTGTATTTGAACATTCTCCAGAGCCAAATAGTCCTAACACATTATTTTGTATACTGCAGAATGCAAACTAAACAAAATTAAAAAGAAAGAACATTTTTTTGCATACTGTTTGTTTATATTATGTAAAAAGGATAAATAGGTAAGTAGTTTAAATCTGAACAGGCTGATCTTTACACAGGATTGGATTTGTTATAAAATGCTCTATGTAAAATGCTTCTGGAAGACACTGAAGTCCTGACCATTTCAAGTATCAAGGGCTTCTTCAAAAATATGTGTGAGTTAATCTGCTTGAACTGCGCCACATTGTTTTCATTGTCACCTTTGATTAGCCTGATTTTGTAGTTGGAATGTAGAGCAGGTAATGAGATTTGAGCAGAGTAACAGTGTATTATTTTACGAATATATAACTGCATAGTTTGCATAATGATCCCTTACTACTAAACAATATCTACAATGGGATTCTAGTTTTCCAGCTGCAGTATATCTGTCATAGTAAAAAAAAAGTAAAGTCAAAATGATAAAAGGATGAGTTCTTAATGGATCATTTAACCCAGAGTGTCATTTTAACATTAGCAGATTTACTTTCTATTTTAGAATATCAGCTATGGCCAAATGTAACTTAAGCGAATGCCAGGTGGTCATACACAATAGCAAGACTGTGAGTGCACAACTGCCAAAATAAAAACCACCAAAAATGCATAAAGCTGCAATATAGTAAAAACACAAAATACTTTTTAGTTCAGTGAGGCAATCACCCCTGTGCCCCCCTCCCTCCATTTGTGGAGGCAAGCCTCCAAACTCCCAAAACTTATATATACCAATTCCATGCTTGTACCAACCCAAAGAAGGATGAAATCTACATGACCACATGAATCGCTATTTGTGGAACACATGAATCACTGCTGGCTCAGAAATCTCCATGAACACATGAATCATTGCTGGCTCATAAATGTCCATGAACACATGAATCGAGGCTGACTCACAAATCTCCATGAACACATGAATCATCAGTGCACAAATCTCCATGACCACATGAATCACTGCTGGTGCACAAATCTCCATGAACACATGAATCACTGTTCATGGAACACATGAATCACTGCTGGCACAGAAATCTCCATGAACACATGAATCACTGCTGGTACAGAAATCTCCATGAACACATAAATCACTGCTGGCTCACAAATCTCCATGAACACATGAATTGTTGCTCATGGAACACATGAATCACTACTGGCTCACAAATCTCCATGAACACATGAATCACTGCTGGCACAGAAATTTCCATGAACACATGAATCACTGCTGGCTTGCAAATCTCCATGAACACATGAATCGAGGCTGACTCACAAATCTCCATGAACACATGAATCGTTGTCAGTGCACAAATCTTCATGACCACATGAATGACTGCTGCTGCACAAATCTCCATGAACACATGAATCACTGCTGGCTCACAAATCTCCATGAACACAAGAATCACTGCTGGCTCACAAATCTCCATGAAGACATGAATCATTGCTGGTGGAACACATGAATCACTGCTGGCTCTCAAATCTCTATGAACACATGGCTTGTTGCTTGCTCACAAACCTCCATGAACACATGAATTGCTGATGGATCACACATCTCCATGAACACATGAATTGCTGCTCATGGAACACATGAATCACAGCTGGATCACAAATCTCCATGAACACATGAATCATTGCTGGTGCACAAATCTCCATGAACACATGAATCATTGCTGGTGCACAAATCTCCATGAACACATGAATCACTGCTGGCTGACAAATCTCCATCAACACATGAATCACTGCTGGCTCCCAAATCTTCATAAACACATAAATCACTGCTGGCTCACAAAGCTCCATGAACACATGAATTGCTGTTGGCTCACAAATTTCCATAAACACATGAATCTTTGCCAGTGCACAAATCTCCATGCACATGAATCACTTCTGGTGGAACACATGAATCACTACTGGCACTCAAATCTCAATGAACACATGAATTGCTGCTGGTGGAACATATGGATCACTGCTGGCTCACAAATCTCCATGAACACATGGCTTGTTGCTTGCTCACAAATCACCATGAACACATGAATTGCTGCTGGAACACAAATCTCCATGAACACATAAATTGCTGCTCATGGAACATATGAATCACTGGTAGCTCACAAATCTCCATGAACACATAAATCACTTCTGGCTCACAAATCTCCATGAACACATGAATCGCTGTTGGCTCACAAATCTCCTGAACACATGAATTGTTGCCAGTGCACAAATCTCCATGAAGACATGAATCACTGTTGGCTCACAAATCTCCATGAACACATGAATCACTGCTGGCTCACAAATCTCCAAGAACACATGAATCATTGCTGGTGCACAAATCTCCATGAACACATGAATCATTGCCAGTGCACAAATCTCCATGAAAACATGAATCATTGCTGGTGCACAAATCTCCATGAACACATGAATCACTGCTGGCTCACAAATCTCCATGAACACATGAATTGTTGCCATTGCACAAATCTCCATGAACACATGAATTGTTGCCATTGCACAAATCTCCATGAACACATGAATCTCTGCTGGCTCACAAATCTCCATGAATACATTAATCATTGCTGGTGCACAAATCTCCATGAACACATGAATCGTTGCCAGTGCACAAACCTCCAGGAACACATGAATTATTGCTGGTGCACAAATCTCCATGAACACAAGAATCACTGCTGGCTCACAAATCTCCATGAACACATGAATCGTTGCTGGTGGAACAAATGAATCATTGCTGGCTCACAAATCCACATAAACACATGGCTTGTAGCTTGCTCACAAATCTTCATGAACACATGAATTGCTGCTGAATCACAAATCTCCATGAACACATGGCTTGTTGCTTGCTCAGAAATCTTCATGAACACATAAATTGCTGCTGGATCACAAATCTCCATGAACATATGAATTGCTGCTCATGGAACACATGAATCCCTGCTGGCTCACAAATCTCCATGAACACATGAATCACTGCTGGCTCACAAATCTCCATGAACACATTAATCATTGCTGCTGCACAAATCTCCATGAACATATGAATCGTTGCCAGTGCACAAACCTCCAGGAACACATGAATTGCTGCTCATGAAACACACGAATCACTGCTGGCTCACAAATCTCCATGAACACATGAATCATTGCTGGTGCACATATCTCCATGAAAACATAAATTGCTGCTGGATGACAAATCTCCATGAACACATGAATTGCTGCTCATGGAACACATGAATTCCTGCTGGCTCACAAATCTCCATGAACACATGAATCATTGCTGGCTCACAAATCTCCATGAACACATGGCTTGTTTCTTGCTCACAAATGTCCATGAGCACATGAATTGCTGCTGGATCACAAATCTCCATGAACGCATGAATTGCTGCTCTTTGGAAGACATGTATCACTGCTGGCTCACAAATCTACATGAACACATGGTTTGTTGCTTGCTCACAAATCTCCATGAACACATGAATTGCTGCTGGCTCACGAATCTCCATGAACACATGAATTGTTGCCGATGCACAAATCTCCATGAACACATGAATCGTTGCCAGTGCCCAAATCTCCATGAACACATGAATTGTTGCCATGAACACATGAATCACTGCTGGCTCATAAATCCCCATGAACACATGAATTGTTGCTTGTGGAACACAGGAATCACTGCTGGCTCACAAATCTCCATGAACACATGGCTTGTTACCTGCTTACAAATCGCCATGAACACATAAATTCATGCTGGATCACAAATCTCCATGATCACATGAATTGCTACTCGTCGAACACATGAATCACTGCTGGCTCATGAACCTCCATGAACACATGAATCATTGCTGGTGCACAAATCTCCATGAACAAATGAATCACTGCTGGCTCACAAATCTCTATGAGCACATGAATTGTTGCCGGTGCACAAATCACCATGAACACATAAATTGTTGCCAGTGCACAGATCTCCATGAATGCATGAATCACTGCTGGATCACAAATCTCCATGAAAACATGAACCATTGCTGGTGGAACACATGAATCGCTGCTGGCTCACAAATCTCCATGAACACATGAATTGCTGCTGGATCACAAATCTCCATGAACACATGAATTGCTGCTCATGAAACACATAACTCACTGCTGGGTCACAAATCTCCATGAACACATGAATCACTGTTGGCTCACAAATCTCCATGAAAGCATGAATCGTTGCCAGTGCACTAATCTCCATGAACACATAAATCACTGCTGGCTATCTCCATGAACACATGAATCACTGCTGGCTCACACATCTCCATGAATGCATGAATCATTGCAGGTGGACAAATCTCCATGAACACATGAATTGCTGCTGGCTCACAAATCTCCATGAACACAAGAATCATTGCAGGTGGACAAATCTCCATGAACACATGAATCATTGCCAGTGCACAAATCTTCATGAACATATCAGTCATTGTTGGTGCACAAATCTCCATGTACACATGAATTGCTGCTGGATCACAATTCTCCATGAACACATGAATCGCTGTTGACTCACAAATCTCCATGAACACATGAATCTTTGCTGGCTCACAAATCTCCATGAACGCATGGCTTGTTGCTTTCTCACAAATCTCCATGAATTCATGAATCACTGCTGGATGACAAATCTTCATGAACACATGGATCATTGCTGGTGGAACACATGAATCATTGCTAGATCACAAATTTCCATGAACACCTGAATTGCTGTTCATGAAACACATGAATCACTACTGGCTCACAAATCTCCATGAACACATGAATCGCTGTTGACTCACAAATCTCCATGAACACATGAATCTTTGCTGGCTCACAAATCTCTATGAACACATAAATCACTGCTGGCTCACAAATCTCCATGAACACATTAATCATTACTGGTGTAACACATAAATCATTGCTGGCTCCCAAACTTTCAGGAACACATGAATCATTGCTGATGTACAAATCTCCATGAACACATGAATCACTGCTGTTTCACAAATCTCCATGAACACATGAATCATTGCTGGTGTAACACATGAATCACTGCTGGCTCACTAATCTCCATGAACACATGGCTTGTTTCTTGCTCACAAATCTCCATGAACACGTGAATCGCTGCTGGATCACAAATCGCCATGAACACATGAATTGCTGCTCATGGAACACATGAATCACTGCTGGCTCACAAATCTCCATGAACACATGAATTGTTGCCAGTGCACAAATCTCCATGAACACAAGAATCATTGCCAGTGCCCAAATCTCCATGAGCACATGAATCATTGCCAGTGCACAAATCTCCATGAACACATGAATCACTACTGGCTCACAAATCTCCATGAACACATGAATCATTGCTGGCTCAAAAATCTCCAAGAACACATGGCTAGTTGCTTGCTGCTCACAAATCTCTATGAACACATGAATTGCTGCTGGATCACAAATCTCCATGAACACATGAATTTCTACTCATGGAACACATGAATCACTGCTGGCTTACGAATCTCCATGAACACATGAATCATTGCTGGTGCACAAATCTCTATGAAAACAATCACTGCTTGCTAACAAATCTCCATGAACACATGAATTGTTGACAGTGCACAAATTTCCATGAACACATGAATCATTGCCAGTGCACAAATCTCCATAAACGCATGAATTGCTGCTGGATCACAAATCTCCATGAACACATGAATCGTTGCTGGTGGAACACATGAATCACTGCTGGCTCACAAATCTCCATGAACACATGGCTTGTTGCTTGCTCACAAATCTCCATGAATGCATGAATCGCTGCTGGATCACAAATCTCCATGAACACATGAATCTTTGCTGGTGCAACACATGAATTGCTGCTGGCTCACAAATCTCCATGAACACATGAATCATTACAGGTGCACAAATCTCCATAAACACATGAATTGCTGCTGGATAACAAATCTCCATGAACACATGAATCATTGCTGGTGAAACACATGAATCACTGCTGGCTCACAAACCTCCAGGAACACATGAATCATTGCTGGTGCACAAATCTCCATGAACACATGAATCGCTGCTGGATCACAAATCGCCATGAACACATGGTTTGTTGCTTGTTCACAAATCTCCATGAACACATGAATTGTTGCCAGTGCACAAATCTCCATGAACACATGTATCATTGCCAGTGCAGAAATCTCCATGAACACATGAATCCTTGCTAGTGCACAAATCTCCATGAACAGATGAATCACTGCTGGATCACAAATCTCCATGAACACATGAATTTCTACTCATGGAACACATGAATCACTGCTGGCTCATGAATCTCCATGAACACATGAATCATTGCTGGTGCACAAATCTCCATGAACACATTAATCACTGCTGGCTCACGAATCTCCATGAACACATGAATCATTGCTGGTGCACAATTCACAATAAACACATGAATCACTGCTGGGTCACAAATCTCCATGAACACATGAATTGTTGTCAGTGCACAAATCTCCATGAACATATGAATCATTGCCAGTGCACAAATCTCCATGAATGCATGAATCGCTGCTGGATCACAAATCTCTATGAACACATGAGTCATTGATGGTGGTGCACATGAATCGCTGCTGGCTCACAAATCTTCAAGAATACATGAATTGCTGCTGGATCATAAATCTCCATGAACACATGAATCATTGCTGGTGGAACACATGAATCGCTGCTGGCTCACAAATCTCCAAGAAGCCATGAATTGCTGCTGGATCACAAATCTCCATGAACACATGAATTGCTGCTGGATCACAAATCTTCATGAACACATGAATTGTTGCACGTGGAACACATGAATCAATGCTGGTGCACAAATCTCCATGAACACATGAATCACTGCTGGATCACAAATCTCCATGAACACATGAATCATTGCTGGCTCACACATCTCCATGAACATATGAATCATTGCTGGTAGAACACATGAATCACTGCTGGCTCACAAATCTCCATGAACACATGATTCATTGCTGGTTCACAAATCTCCATGAACACATGGATTGTTGCTGGTGCACAAATTTACCTGAACACAAGTTGCTGCTTGCTCACATATCTCCATGAACACATAAATCATTGCTGGCTCACACTTAAAGCTGCACCAAAAGTGATTTCCGCAAAAAATAAAACCACAACTAAACATGCAAAGCCAAACCATCAATGTCCACCTCTTTAAGAGGTTCATAGGTTCATACAACCCACCTAACAATCTACACAAAATTTGCACGCTCTAATTTACCCTCAACAACTCCAAACAGCATTCATCATTATTACTCATCACATACTTTGTATTACCATGTGTGTGCAATTGCTGTATTTCAAAGCATTACAGTCCATTCACACAAATATCATTCAACCATACAAGATAAACCTGTAAACATATATATATATATATATAGATATATAGATATATATATATATATATATATATAGAGAGAGAGAGAGAGAGAGAGAGAGATATTTATATATATTTTTTATATATAAGCCAGTATTCAGATATTTAATACCCTGAATGTTTCCAAACAATATTCCTGATCTGTTTAAGTAGAATGTGTCCAGGGCATGGCACTGAACAGCCCAGTGATTGTCCATGCCAAGCAACATCCTCGGTCTTGCTATATGCATTTCAAAATAGTTGGAATTTACCAAAACATAGACACAGAAATGGTTTACACTTGAGGTGCATATCTAGATGTTTATGTCAAATTGATAAAACAATCCCCTGCAGTGATGTAACTATGAAGAGATATGCAGGTACCTGAATGGATGAATAAACAAAATACTTTAATCCACACATAAAACACTCACAAAAAAATATAACAAGTATGCACCGTTAAAATATGGTACTTTTTCGTTAAATGGGCAGCAGTCGTCGCCAAACGTAAATGTTGCCGGGAAGTCAAATGATAAAAGCTGATGTCGATATAGTCAAGCCACCCTATAGAATGTGTAATGACAGTGACTTGTAACCATTGCAATATGAATTAATTCATGTTGATCATTAACACATTATCACAATTTACCCACAGAAAAAAATTCCAAATGTACCTCAATAAATAATGCTTCATTAAGCCTAAAGCCCTCTCCCTTACATTTCAAAACTACGTTCTGAAAAACTGTTCTGAAATATCTTCCAAAAGTATGTAAAACTTCTATGTGGTGGTAAATTTCTGACAACTGTGGTCAGTATTTCATCACTCAATGCAAAGTGTCAGTGGCATTAGTAACGTGTGTTAAAAGATCACTAAAAAAGCTGTATTTTGGCTCTCACTTTTGCTATGTTTCGTTGTAAAAGCAGTGCTGGTGGTATTGGTATTTACTGGGTTTGTTTCCTTACATTGTAAAATGTCTGCATGTAGTGAACATTTGTTTGCGCCATCTGAGGTTGTTAGTTTAGGTGGTGGCAAACACAGCAACAGAATTTCACAATGGCTGCTGCCCCATTAATGGAAAAGTATCAAATATTTTAACCGTGCATTAAACATTCACAAAAAATCCATTGGAGTGCCTGGATAGATATCTGTTCGTAGTTACATCACTGCAGGGGATTGTTTTATCAATTTGTGGATTCCTGTGTGGTTCTGAGTTTGTTCGTATATATGTCAAATTGCTTAGATGATTTCTGATCTCACAGATAACAGTGATTAGTCAGTTGCCATTCCACTGGCAGGCATCTGTATTAGCACTCTAACTTTGCTGAACCCATGTGGAATGATACTGCTGCCAGTGAAAGTGCATGTCAGCAAAAATCTTTCACTGCCTTCCATTTACTTAAATATTTCTAGGCCATGCAAACAATAATTCTAAGTAAGAGAAGAGCATGTAGACAAAGTCCCAACAACAGGTTTTTAAAATCTTTTGCTCTCATTCCACATTGCACAAACTGTTGTGAATGTTGTGACCATCACTATAAACACTATACATTCATATTTTGTGATTTGTTGTGGATTTAATCAATATCACAATATTCTTATTGTTTTTGTATAACGTTACAACTGGGCTAAACCTGAAATTAGTCCATCTGGATCAGTGTTCTACCCCGGTTAACAGAGAAACAAACAAACAAGCAAGCAAACAAATAAATAAATAAATAAGCTAATTATTTTTATTTTTGTGTATCAGCCCATTGGAAATAAAGGCACACTAGTGAAAAGTTGTTTGCTTGCATGTACTTTCAGTACCAGCATCTTTGAATGGCAGCATGCAGTAAAATCAGTTTTGGGGAAAACACATTCAGCTATTTGTTGTAAATTCAGTATTTATCACACCCCTTTCAAATTACATTGTATCTATCTATCTAGCTCAACTTGGATCAGTGGATGGGAAATCAGAAATTTACCCTTGATCTGGTACATATGCCTCTGTTAGAAACAGAAAGTTTGTAGATGCTGCCCAAGTTATATGTGCACCCCCACACAAAAAACTAAGAGACAAAAACCTGCCCAGCAAACCTAAAGGACAAAAATTTGTACAGTACTTCTAGGAAGCATGATTACGCTTAAAAAGGATCCTTAGGGTTGTAGCCTAGTTCTCCTCTATGATCCTACAATCTATCCCTCTCTCTCACGATCAATCTGTTGTTTGTCTATTAACTTACATATATAAGGATGTGCCACATGAATGTGTGTGTGTGTGTGTGTGTGTGTGTGTGTGTGTGTGTGTGTGTGTGTGTGTGTGTGTGTGTGTGTGTGTTTGCGTGTGTGTGTTGGTGTGGATGCACTCATGCCACCATTCATGTGTGTGTGGGGGTGTGTGTAGAGCTGTAGATATCAAGTATTATGCTGAGATCAGGTGATAGACTGAATATCATGCACTGTAGGTTTGAGGAACAAGATTTATGATGAGTAAGTACAAGATATTATATTTCTGTCAGACACACCCTGTACATTCCATTATTCATTTTTATGCATTTATGTTAGTTTCTTTCGATAATTTCTGTCAGTCTGCAATGAAGGGCTTTTCTTACAGAATAGTGCTATGTGAATCACTTTTTCTTTATATAGGGTGTGACAAATGAAGATACTGCCAGCCCAGCTAGCTGGAATTTTGTAAATAATTATGTCACTGGTGAATATTAAAATGATCTATATAAAATGATTGTGTTACAAAAGTACTAGAACTTTATAGAATGTGTATTTCAAACTGCTGTACAGACGTGTGTGTGTGTGTGTGTGTGTGTGTGTGTGTGTGTGTGTGTGTGTGTGTGTGTGTGTGTGTGTGTGTGTGTGTGTGTGTGTGTTGAAAATGTATTTGTAAAATGCTTGTGTTTAAAACAGATCCACAGTGTGTCCTACTGGAAGAAAACAGAACTGTACATGCACTATTGCAACTGTTTAAATGGATCTATTTTAACAGTGGAACATGGAATACAGGAGGATAACTTCATTCCAGCAAACTTCAGAAAAATAACTGAAATTAAATTACTTTGTGGCTAGGCCATAAAAGATGGTATCTTTCAGTTTTCAATGCAGCAAGAGACACAATGTCTGTACTAGGAAACTTTCTGTATTGTCTTTAGGGTGAACTAACTACTAGTCTTGAAAGCATGAAGGAATGCAATTTTTTATGACTTCCAGCATCTGCCAGAAATCTGAGAAGAAGCCCTTGTCTATATATTTTTACAGGTAGATGCTAAATACTGCCAGCGTCATTAATGGTTGTTTTGGGCCTGGGAACTGAAAGTCAGATGACAAGAAATGATGTCATTCTGCAAGCTATCCCAGCAGTAATATTTTAGATATTAATTTGGGAAGTCTCTTAGTGAGACAAAGCATTCTGCATTCTGTATTGGACCTGATAACAACTAGAAGACCAATTCACCACATCTGCCTTGCTCTAATAGTAAGTTACTAGGGAAAAGTAATTCTTTTAGATTCAGTCAGGAATATAGTGTAGTTTAGTTTAGATATTTTTCTTTATTTATTTGATACTGTACTGCAATGCTGTTTTAAATATTTCCTGTGGTTTTGAACTCTGATGTCACTGTGAATATATATTTAGTATTGCATTGTTCTTTTATTTATTATTACATATATTTAAACTTTTCATTGTGGCTGATCTGTGAAGAGATATTTATGTTTTGAGAGTACTTGCATATTAATTTGGTGACACTGTGTGGGCTACTCCTAATAGCCTTACTCTTGGTCAAACTACCATTTGTGTTAATATTAATATTACACAGTAAGACTGAAAACCCTTTGTTACAGGCCTTAAGGTACCGGATAAGGAGTTGACTGGTGACAGTGATAATGATCTTATAGTCTGGGCAGAAGGGGGCATAGGTAGTAAACATGTGTCAGCCTTTCCCAGGTGTATATGTTTGTCTGTGTAAATAAAACCTCAAAGAGTATGTGTGTCAGCTACTTGGACAGGGGCACGGAGCACTGGTTGGACAGAGAGGGTGCTGGAGGTCTTAGCTTGGTCACTCAACTGAGAGCTCAACTCTGTAGCTGTGCCAGTGGGGAGTCTTATTGGGGATTTGGAGGAAGGGTGAAAAACCAGCCCCAGACTGACTGGGGTCTCTGTGTGCTCTTAAGGGAAATTACACTTGATGCAAAGAGAGGCATCTGAAAATACTGTGTAAGTACTTGCTATCCCCCTGGTGAATGTTCCCCACTGTTGCCAGTTGTGAGGATTGAGGCACATTGATTACTGGTCCAGTGGTGGGGGCATCACATATTGGTTGGCAGTGGTGGGATCACCACATCACATATTGTGATTTAGTGGTGTGGACATTGAACCCAAGTAGCCTGTAAACAGTGGTCATTAAAGAAGGTGGTTATATTCTCAAGCAGCCACACAGTAGACATTCAGAGTTTCATATTGCAATAGTTTTATTTATTTTTTGTTAGCTTAGTTAGTCAGGGAGAGAAAGCAAGAATGTCAGTGGAAGATTATGGCAAGCTGACAAGGAGCCAGTTGGCTGAAATGTGCCAAGCCAAAGAACAGGGGCATGCCAACCTGACTAAAGGAGAGATGATTGCAGCCTTAACTACAGCTACATCACAGACCAGCAACCAGGAGGACAACCAGACTGGCCTTGGGGATGTACAACTCTCAGAAAAATGCACAGTTCAACTTTGCCTCACAGGACTTAATAATCTGTCTGGAGTTGGGAGTTGAACTGGAGGCCAAACATTTGGAAATAGAATCAGCAGAGAGAGACTGTGGTGTTTGGGATTCAAAGCAGAATCAGCAGATAGACTGTGGCATTTGAAACTTGAAGAAAATGAGAGGTACAGGCAACATGAAAAGGAAATGCTGACTCTTAGCCAGGGTCATGGAGGTAATGGAGAAGGGAGTAACTGAACTTCAGAAGCAATAAAAGTCAGTAAATGTCTTCCGCAATTTACCAAGGGTGATAATTTTGATAGTTGTATTCATATGTTTGAAAGGATATGTAAACAGTGCAATGTTGACCAAGGGCTCTGGGTATGGTTCCTGACCCTCTTACTCCATGGTAACATGGTAAAGACTATAACCAAGTAAATAAATGCTTATTAGAGTTTTTTAAGTTAACACCTGAAGCTTATAGAAAAATGTTTCATGAACATGGACGCAAGGCAGATGAAAGTTTGTGTGAATATATTGCCAAGCTAAGCACTTTGCCTGAGAACAAGAGGATCAGGTTGGCAGATAGGGATTGCAATACCATAGATGAGTTGGGGAAAAAGGGATACTTATACCTTGCAAGCAGGGCATCACTGAACAGGAAAGGGTGCTGCACATGGGTATAAGGGAACCCATGGTGGGCAGCCTAAACTGCCCCTACACAGTCTGTGAGTAACAGGGGAAGCCACTGGTTCAGGTACATGGCCAGGATCAAGGGATAAATGTTTTAAATGTAACCAGTGGGCCCATGTAGTATATATATGTCCATGGAGGCAAGGTGGGGAACAAAAGTTGGGGAAGCCAGTAAGTGGGAATGATAGAATGTCAGCAGTAAGTTATCTGCAGACAACAAGAGTACCAAACTACCACAAGAGGTTATATCCTATCTTAGTAGATGGGAAAAAGGCTGCTGCTAAGAGAGACACAGCCTCTGACTTAACCATTGTGAAGCTTGCAATGGTTAAAGAGGAGCACTACTTGCTTGGGAAGTCTGCTCCAGTCAGAGCTTTAAAGGGACTCCAAATACCTTTAGATAGGGTTCACCTTAACTGGCAGGGTGGAAAAGGAAGCAAGCAAGTAGGTGTGTTTGAGGATATCCCTGCATATGTCCTGATAGGGAATGATTTTGATAATGCAGTACCTTGTGTGCATGCAGTTACTTGCAGTCAGGCTTGGAACCAAGCATGTGGCTCTGCTAGCCTGGGTGGGGGGGCAGACAGACTGCACAACTGAAGCCAGGACTGCTGATGTAGCTACTTCAGTGAGGGAGCTACCCTGTAGCAGTGAGACAACAGGTGAGCCACAGCTGTTGGTGGGTATATATGTTCCCTAGGACAGAGTGACTGCAAGGGCAGAGGTGAGTAGTAGTACCCAGGCTGACAGTGAGGCACCTTTGTCAGAGGATACCAGACTTCCTTTGGAAGGGGAGCTGGAAAGGGTTACAGAGACTGTTGAGACAGGCTCAGGTCTCAGACCCTACATTACAGGGCTTGAGGGAGGTAGCAAGGGAGGCACTTGTTTCACAAGGAAAAGGGGAATCTGTATCCTGGGACAAAGGGTTACTGTATAAAGAGTGGACCCCTGAGGGATGGCTAGAGGGTGAGAGAATACAGCAGTTGGTAGTGCCCAGAGCCTACCATCTGGCACTTCTTGCCATAGCCAATGATATTCCCTTTGCAGGTCATATGGGCATAAAGTGTACCAAGAGGTGTATTATGCAGACCTTTCATTGGCCTGGGATTTCCAGGGGTGTAACAGGGTACTGCAGGACCTGTGAGCAGTGCCAAAAAGTAGGCAAGGCAAGAGACAAGGTGAAAGCTCTTTTGATGCCTTTGCCTGTGATTAAGGAGCCATTTCAGAGGATAGTGTGGATATTGTGGGGCCTCTGAGTACCCCAAGTTCCACAGGAAAGATGTATATCCTAGTGGTAGTAGATTATGCTAACCAGATACCCTGAGGTTGTGGCTCTGTCCTCCATCGAGGCAGAAAAGGTGGCAAATGCCTTGTTAGAGATTTTTAAGCAGGGAAGGTTTTCCAAAAGAAATACTGACTGACAGAGGTGCCATTTTAACGTCAGACCAGCTGGCATGTCTGTGGGGGTGCTGTGGGTTGAAGGACCTAAAGACACCCCCAGACTAAAGGTCTTGTGGAGAGGTTAACTCTACATTAAAGACCATGCTACAGGCATTTTCAGACCAGTTTAAGAGGGAGTGGGACAAGTATCTGCCCCACCTGTTGTTCCTTACAGAGAGGTACCCCAGGAATCCGCAGGTTTTTCATCCTTTGAGTTGCTGTATGGGCATAGGATGAGGGGACCTCAAGATTTGATTCAGGATGAGTGGGAGAGTGAGTGTGAATCTCACAAAGAGTCTATTATGGCATATGTCCTAAAATTCAGGACAAGGCTCAGGGAGCTCATGGGTTTGGCCCAGGAGAACCTGGCAGAAGACCAACAACAGAAACAGGTCTGGTATGGCAGGAATGCTGAGATAGAGAGTATGCTGTGGGGCAGCAGGTTATGGTTCTTATTCAAAATGCTGCAGGCATCTTTGGAGGGACCCTTCAAAGTGATAAGGAAGGTCAGTGCTGTTAACTACATAGTAGAACTGCTAGGCAGGAGGCAGGGGCACAAGCTGTACCATGTTAACACAATGAAACCTTAATATGATAGGGATGACCTCGTGCTAACTATCTGCAGTAGAAGGCAAGATGAGTCTTAGGGGGATCTATGGCTACAGGGAGCCAGCCAGCAAAATCCCAAGTTACTATGGTAAAGCCTAGGGTTGTAGGAATATGATATGACAGTGTAATGGGATCAGCAATGCAAAGACAGCTGGAATCTCAAGACAGGGAATGGGTAATCTATTCCCAGATAGGCGCATTTCCTCAAGCAACATTTCTAAAGGGTCACTTGAATAATTAGCTTGAGTCTTCGAAGGGGGAAGAAGTGCGACAAAAGGAGATACTGTCAGCCCAGCTAGCTGGAATTTTGCAAATAATTATATGTCATTGGTGAGTATTGAAATGATTTATATAAGATGCTTGTGTTACAAATGTATTAGAGCTGTATGTCATGTGTATATTAAACTTGTGTGTTGTAAAGGTATTTGTAAAATGCTTGTGTTTAAAATGGATCCACAGTGTGCCTACTGGAAGAGAATACAAATGTACATGCACTATTGTAACTGTTTAAATGTATTTATTTTAACAGTGGAAACTGGAATACAGGAGGGTAACTCCAGTCCAGCAAACTTCAGAAAAATAGCTGAAATTAAATTACTTTATAGCTATGCAATAAAATATGTTTTTTTTTCAGTTTTCAATGCAACAAGAGACTCAATGTCTGTACTAGGAAGCTTTTTGTATTGTCTGCAGGGTGAACTAATTGATAGTCTTGTAAGCATGAAGGAATACAATTGCTTTATGACTTCCAGCACCTGCCAGAGATCTGAGGAGAAGTCTTTGTCTGTACATTTTTACAGGTAATCCTAAATACTGCCATCTTCATTAATGTTTGTTTTGGGCTTGGAAACTAAAAGTCAGATGACAAGAAGTTATGTCATTCTGCAAGCTATCCTAGCAATAATATTTTAGATATTAATTTGAGAAGTCTCTTAGTGAGTCAGAATATTCTGCATTTTGTCTTGGACCTGACAACAACTAGAAGATCTATTCACCACATCTGCCTTGCTATAATAGTAAGTTACTGGGGAATAGTAATTGTCTTAGATTCAGTCAGGAATATAGTGAAGCTTAGTTTAGCTATTTTCTTTATTCATTTAAGACTGTCTTGCAATGTTGTTTTAAATATTTCCTGTGGTTTTCAACTCTGATGTCACTGTAAATATATATTTAGTATTATCTTGTTCTTTAATTATTTATATTAAATATATTTCAACTTTTCATTGTGGCTGATCTGTGCAGAGATATTTAAGTTTTGGGAGTACTTACATATTTATTTGGTGACACTGTGTCGGCCACTCCTAATAGCCTTGCTCTTGGTCAAACTACCATTTGTGTTAATATTAATATTACACAGTAGGATTGGAAACCCTTTGTTAAATGATGAATAATGAAGATAGGAGTGAAAAAATACATTCTTAGGTAAGTCAAGTACAGGATAGGCATTCAGAAGCAGATTAGGATAAACAGATATATTTATATATTATAGTTGATAAGGAGTTGACTGGTGGTAGTGGTAACTACCTTATAGGGTCATAGCTAGTAAACCTGTGCCAGCCTTTCCCAGGTGTGTATGTGTGAAAATCAAACCTCAAAGAGTGTGTGTGTCAGCTACTTGGGAAGGGACATGAAGCATTGGCTGGACAGAGAGGGTGTTGTTAACTTGGTCACTCAGCTGAGAGCTCATCTCTATAGCTGTGTCAGTGGGGAGTCTATTTGGGGATCTGGAGAAAGAGTGAGAAACCAGCCCCGGACTAGCTGTGGTCTATGTGTGCTCTTAAGGGAAATTGCACCTGATGCAGAGAGCTGCATCTAGAAATGTATGTGTACTTGCTATCCTTCCAGTGAATGTCCCCCACTGTTGCCTGTGATAAGGATTGAGACACTATGATTACTGGTCCAGTGGTGGGGCATCACATAGGGACACAGCGTTACTGTTGGTATTTTATTTTTTCTGGAGGGGATGTGTGGTTTCAGGGGAAGTGAGTCTTTGGCATTTGAAGCTCATTTAGTGCACCTCCAGGTGTTTCTGCAGTTACCTCCTATTAATGCTTCTAAGTGTCAAGTATTGCTAGTTCATATTTGCATTAATGATTCAAGAAACATAGTACATACAAGGTATTAGAAGATTTAATCTTAAAGGATGCATGATGGCAAACACAATTGTATTGTATTGATATTTGATCCCTTTCTAATGTAGCTAAAGAGTTATTGAATATTATCTGTATAATATTTATCTGTATTGTAATAATGTTCATATCTCTTTAAATATCTCAACATTCAGGTAACACAGGCAGAACTGCATAACCTCATATGAAAGCTCACATTCGTATGAAGAAAATCCTGCTGGCAGTATGTGTCTTGCTTGAACGGTTAGTAAGATATCATAAGCTGTTTAGACAGCATTACAAAATTAATACCCACTACCTTTATTTTGGCTTGTAAAATCCAGTTTAAAACATTGAACTGAATAAATGCCACTAATGCAAAGATTAATTTATCCTGAACAGTTTCCATTTACAGTTTTCTAGTAACACTTACGGTTCTAGAGATATGAATATTTATTTGAACTGTAGGGTGATAACTTCATTTTTAAAGGCTCAAGCCACACCCACTGGGAGCTAAATGTACACACTCAAAAGTCTTGTGCTGGAGGGAATAACTTTAATACAGATGACAGAAGTTTGGAAGAGTAATTGCAGCATATTTTCTTGTTAAGGCCTAAGGTTGTATTTTTGGTGGCATTTTTTTTTATTTTTGTCTTTAAGGTAACCTCTACATAGGGTAGGTTTATTAACTGGGGTAACTAGAAGGATTGCTGAGAGAGGATGTCTGGCACTCTGGTTCTAGAGAGAAATCTAGTAGGGATCATGGAAATGTTTTGGTGCTAAGGGTGTTCCCACATGCATCCACAGGGATAAATTGGATGCCAGGGATCTTGAAGGGAAAATATAGCATTTACAATGTAAATTTTTCTTTCATTCTATTTTTATTACTTTATTTTTCTTTTTATTTTGTTTTCTTGACTGGATTAGTCCTTTAGGACTGTGCCTGTTAACAAGGGGTACCTAGGAAGGTACTCATTCTAACTAGGGGTGATATGTCCAGTACACTAGGAACACTCCATTACTCTGATAGCAGAATGAGTACTAACCCACTGAGGCATTGTGAAGGTAGCGTTGTTAGGGAGTAATGGAATATTGGTAATGTTTTTCATAGGTTCAGAGGTTCTTAAGTCCTTACTAGGCAATTTATCTGAGAGGATCTTCAGAATCCTTGCCATACATTCCCAAGAAGTTTATTAGCCCTAGTATTTTAAGTACAATTAATGCAAAACCCTTTGTATTTTAAGTACAGATAATCCAGTGCCAGGCAAATGTTTATGTGTTAAACATATCCACTAGGGGAAATGGTATAAAACCAGGGTGAATTTGTGGATTCCCATCCATTTATTCAGATTACGCTTGAATAAAGTAAGAGACATATATATATATATATATATATATATATAAACACACACACACACACACACATATTATATATATATATATATATATATATATATATATATATATATATATATATATATATATATATATATATAGGTTCACTTTATAATCTTGAAATACCGAAATATAAAATTTCAGTATCTCGAGACTATCATAGCGAAAGCCGAGTTCCGTGAAAGACCACATAACTGAATCCGAAAATGTCAAATTAGCGGTTATGGTGGTGTGCTGTGTTATTGGACAGCTGGAGATTCAGGTAAGTGTTTATATTTTAAGGGTTTTGGGGAGGGAGTTTATTGTATGTTAATGTGGTGGGAAGTTGTAGGTGTAGGTTAAGATATGTAGGTAAGATTGTGAGTGTGTAAGTGTTGAGAATGGTGTTGTTTGTATGCATGCGATGTGTATTTGTGTGAGGGGAATGTAGATTGTGTAGTGGTGGGCTTCATGTCTGTGTCATTTTTATTGCGACCTCAGAGCTGGTATATATAAGTGGCAGGGATGTGGGGGCACCCCCCCACATGGGGATGCAGAGGGGCTTGCCCCCCTGTGTATATGTAGGTTAGGTGTGTATCTTTGTGTTGTTTTATTTGTGTGTATTTTGTTTGTTTGTTGCAATGTGGGGAGGAAGGTGTATGTGTGTTTGTGTGGTGTAGGGTGTGTTTACAAGTCGCGGTTTTGAATTTCGCAGTTTTGGAGTTTCTGTATTTTGATTTTTCGGCTTTATAGTCTCGAGATACTGAAATTCAGTATTTCGAGATTATAAATTGAATCTGTATATATATTTTTTTATGTGGAGAGAAACTCAATTCCAGATAAATGGTATCTATCCCTTTATCATGTTCTTTTTAAGTTTCAATTGAGATTAAAATCTCTTGAGCTGGTATTACTGCCACTGTTTGACTTTGTGGTCATTCATATTGTGTCAGGTGTTTGAACAGGTGAATACTGAAGGGGACATTATACTCAGTGACTGGTGCTTTAAGTGCAAAATACAGTGGAATTATGACCTTCTTAGACCTGGATGCCATACCCTTACTAATAAGCTGCACAAATCAAAAGGACTTTCTTACAATACTGGATATATGATGATCAAAGGGCAGCTCATTGTCTACATAGGTTTCCAGGATACTAACTACTGAATCATTTTCAGGAGTATCCTTTCAATATGAGAGTTACAGAGGGTGTCATGCTTACCAAAGCATACTATTATACATTTGTTGACATTTAGCTTTAAGTCATGGTTTTGATCCCAGCAAGTTTAAAGTCATTTATAAAACTGGTCAACCATGAGCCTTTAATATTAGCTTGGACCTCTGAGAAGTAAATACCAAAGAGAAGCAGTAAGAGGACTGAACCCTGAGGTATACCACTTGTGACTTTTCTTTTGCAGGAAGTAACTTTGCCCACCCTAATTTCCTGGGTTCTATTTGTGAGCCAGTTTGATATACACTGAGTTACAAAGGCATTTACCTTTAGTGAGTTTATCAGCTACACCTAAACTTGAGATGGTGTTGAATGCTTTTGCAAGGTCGAGGTTTGTAAGTGCGTACAGATTTTCCCTCATCAATTGCTTCATTTGCCTTCTCAAAGAAGTTCACCAGATTGATTTAGGCAAGATCTGCTCTTGACAAACCCAAACTGGCTCTAGCTAAGAATTTGATGGTTGCCTATATCCTTGTTTATTAATTCAGTAATGATCCTTTCCAATAGGATTATGCATGATGCCTTTTTGGTGAAACTTATCAGTCTATAATTAGCCAGGTCCAGTGACAGCCCTCTTTTGTGCAGGGGGAAGACTGTAGCAGTCCTACACTCATCTGGCACAAATCTCTTTTGGTGGCTGATATTAAATAGCCTTTGTATGGTGATTGAAAGATCTTGTTTCAAGCTGACCACTAGGCATCCTGGTATGCTATCCGGGCCCATAGAAGCAGTGTTTCTGACCTTGGACAGTGCTTTGAGGACTTACTCCTGGTAGATTTGAGGGGGTTCTGGACACCAGTATGTGATCTGAAAATGTAGGAGAGAGAGTGAAATGAAGCTAGAGCTAGATTTATCTGTCAATAAATTGGATATTTCTTCTGGGTCAGAGTATGTCATATAGTTTACTATTAGCATTGCACAGTTTTGAGCATTGTTTCTGGGGTTTCTAACATAGTTAATGAAGACTTTATGATTGTCTTTTGCCTAGGTGCTATTTTTACCTAGTATCTGTCTTTAATTGATTTGATCAGGAACCAGAGTGCTTTGTTATGCTTATTAATAAAGTTTTTGGCATTTGGAGAGTTACATTCATTGTTACAAGCAATGAGCTTTTTTCTTTTATTGTGGCACCTGTTTATATTTTAGTTCCACTATAGGGGTTTATTTTTAAATTTTGTAATGTATTTATCTCAGAGGGGGATAGAACCATCTGTGCTCCTGTTTAGATGTGCATAGAATTTAGTAAAGAAGGATTCTACATTTGTACAGACGTCATCAGGTTGGAAGGGTAGATTAGCTTTAGTATAGTCTCTGAATACCAAGTTATTGGAGGATGCTTCTAACTTCAACCTTATGGCAAGTGTGACTGATTTATGGCCTGATATGACTAGGGAGGCAGTTGCAATTGGTAGGGAACAGAGCTGTCCTTTAATAGTGAGAACTAAATTCAGGATTTTGTCTCCCCTAGTTGGGATGAACTTTTACTGGTCCAATGAGATTGCATTCATGAAGTCCAGAAATCTCTGGGCAAACATGCTTGGGGATCTGAAAGTCTCTCATTTCATGGTGGGGTATTTGAAGTCTCCTAGGGGAATAGAGTTTGGCTGAATGCTTAGGGATTCCATACTAATCAGGTAGGAGGTATGAACCAAGAGAGACATAAAGGTGCTCCTTTAAATAGCTATGATGTAATATTAGATTTTGTTCATGGTAAATTGGACATTGAGGAGTTCCAGGGCATTATCCTGCCTAAAGAATCTGGAGGTGACATTTTGTTTTACATATATTACCATATTCATCTTGGGCAGTGGGCCTGAACACATGGTGGGCATTCCAGTCTTGCACTGATAGGGTGCTGTCAGTAGTCTTGAACTAGGTCTCTGTGAAAAGGCATATATTGCTGCATTGCAAGGTATGGAATGCCTTTAGGGAATGCAGTTTTTTGTTAATATTCCTAGCATTGAGCAACAATATCTTAATGCTATCTAGATTCTGTTTTGTTATATTGGAACCTTTAGAAGACTGGCATTGCCTAAAAGGGTGCTATGGGGTGGTTAAAGCTTTTGCCAATATACAAAAGCCTTGGAAGGATATATATCGGCCATCCTTGACAAAGCAGTCAGGACTTTCTACCATTTCCTCCCAGGCTGATATATATTGTACCATGTTTGATTGACACCAGTAGCCAAGCCAGTTTTTGAAGTTGATCGTCTTTTTTTTCGTATTACAGCATCATTCATGGTGAAGATAAAATGCTGCTTAGGCCTAGGTTCAAACCTGCCTCAGTCACATACTCCCAGAACTCCCTCATGTCTTTCTTCATACAGCCCAAGGATGTACATCTCAGGTCATGAATTCCCACGTGTCCTGTAACTGTGTCATATATGTACTTGTAGTGAAGAACTTCGGTGCATGCATGATGTGGCATACCCTGCCCCACCTGATAGTCAACTGACTATGACCCACTCCTTGCTCAGCCTGATGAGTGTTACATCAGTGCATTTCAGAAAGGAAGCTCCTATGATGAGGATTTTGCATTGTGTTGAGGTTTACCTTATGGGGGTTTGAGATGAGACACTGTGAGTTATAGATATATGTTTGATGGTGGATACTAGCTGAGTTGAGTGTTTGTGAGGTTGTGAGTTTGTTAAGGGTACTCGATACTTTGGGAGCCCTTAGTAGTTTAGGTAGGTTACTTTTAAGATCCTCCGCGCATGTAGGTCTATGTGTTTAGTCTGTAATGTGCAGTAGATAAAGTGTGGTGTTATGAACTGCTGACAGCCTGTTAGATATTTGTAGTGGCTGTGAAAGCCTTGCATCTAATGACATTGCATAACTACATCTCTCACAGACTGTATCAGATTTTTTAGTAATAGGTGGTTGTCAGTAAACATGAAACAGTTGCTACATTGTTCCAAGATGCCTACTTCCACCAAGCTGGCAACAGAGATAGATGTAAAGTGCAAATCTATGTCTCCAGATGTTTAATAGCATAGGCTGCAGGAAGGAGTGGTCCAAATGGGGTTTAAAATTGTATTAGTGGAGTGCTACCGGGGTAAAATGGCAATCTAAGTCTAAATATGAAGAGCAATGCGCCTATGAGTGCAAAGTTGCCCATCTACAGATTGCAAGGTCCTCAAGGAAATTAGGAGGTGGGTTTTGTATGGAAAGTTAAGGTTCTAAGTACTTGTCTATTCATGACACATCTAACTGCAGCTATGCAATGAGAAACACTGAGCAAACACAAAGAAAATTTTGAAAGAAATTCAAACAACCTTCTAGACAATAGTGGAACAGCACATTTTCATGTCCGTTCAGTAATCGTAAGCTAAAAATAGACTCAGTTCCTTGCTACACCCACTAGAGTGTAAACCAAAACATTCTAACTAGAGCACAAGAAAGAAAAAAATAACTGCAGATCTAGCATGTGTGAACTTTAGAATGCAGATATAAAGGAAAAAACAACAGTAGTAAGTACTTAAAGATGTTTTCAGGCTGATAGTTGGTCGCCAAGGATTGTGAAGCTCTAAGTAGATGAGACAAGCATCACTCAAGTGTGTCTAAGTTATACAGTAATTTAACAACAACAAAAAAATTAATAATTAAAAAAAAACATGGAGCTGGACAGATCTCCAGACTTTATTTAATTGGATTTGGATGAAGTCCCTGAATCATAATCAATAGTTTCTTTATCCCTCAAAATGGAATGCATCATGGATGGGATTTGTGAACTCATATGAAGAGGAAATGCCAGTTTTGTGCTGGATTATCTGTACCTGCAGAATAAATGGAATCCGCGTGACAGTATTCCAGTGTTTATAATGTCTGTTTTAAGGGATGTTAAACCAAATTTAGAGGAGAGGTGCTTATAGCTTCTTAGTTCTGTTTGTGAAGCTTATCAAATATGCTCCTTCAAGACACTTGAGCCCCTGTCAGTTTTTTCTCTCCCTATATTTATAACAAGATTATTTTTTTATTTTAATATCATTGATTTAAAAAAAATACAATAGTAAGAATGTAGCAGCTCTGTTTTTCATTCTGTATTTATACAATCATTCTTTGTTTCAGCACTCCTAAAGCTACTCATTCCAGTGGTTAACATACATTGCTATAGTTGACTAAAAAATGACAGCCAGCTTTGTTGGCATAGATTGACAAAGACCTGACTATGATCCAGATGATCTGAATTTGATTATTGACACAGGCACCTGCTGGAGCTGACCTGGTGGGAGAAAAGGAATGCTGAGCTTAGCTTTCTCTAGAGAGAGGGGTGGAGAGTGTATGCTCATGCATACTCTCCATGGTAGAATCTTTGGTGGTTGACCACGGATCACACAGTGGTACTGCCTACAAGATTATGTCAAATGCAGAGACATAGATGTTCAATACATGGTCTATTGCCTGCCAACTCTGTGGATCTTCCATGTACATATAGAGAAATATCAAACCTTCCTGTGCAAACAATGCTCATTCTCTTCCCATGGCCTGTCAAGCCTTCCTTTGCAAACAACAATGATGGCTCTTGTATAAAAATGCACTCAACTTGGCACAACTAAATGCTCTTTAATAAAAAATAAACAACAAGAAAGGTAAGGGCTTTCGCGACCACAAGCTGTCGCTTCATCAGACAAAGAACACTGAAAAAAGACCATGCTATATATAGAAACTGTTGATTGAATAATTGGCTGTTGTCATCAATTTAAAAACTAAAAAAATATATTTAAAAAGACAGAAAGGTAAAGACTGTTAAAAACCTATTATAGGTAAATATGGATCTGTGTACTAGGTAATAGGCAGGCATATAAAAATACACATATAAAATACATATAAAAACATATACAAAAGGTAAAAAATAAAAAAAATGAAACTAATGTTTGAGACGTCTCATTTTTAAAAAAGGTTTAACAGAGAAGATGCTGTTTAAACCTGGTGGTTTTTCGGCATTTAGTAAAAGGATCCATTTCTGTTCAGCTGCCTCTGTAATATTTTCAATGTCTCCTCCTCGTAAGTTAGCCTCTATAACTTGAATAACAAAGGACCTAAAAGTATGTGAGGGATCTGTTGATATAACATGACTGGCTAGTGCATTGTTCTCTTTCTGATTCCTGATATCTCTAATGTGTTCCAGTATCCTGTCCTTTAATAGTCTGTTAGTGTTGCCTATGTAATATGCATGACATTGCTTACAATATGCAAAATACACTAAGTTGGTAGTTCGACAGTCTGCATAGTAATTAATCCTGATAGTAAATTTTTTGATAGGATGTGTATAGACTGTATTTGACTAAATATACTGGCAGGCAGAACAGTGTCTGCAGGCAAAAGTGCCTGTTCTCATTGATTCACACTGTCTATTAATGGTGTTCTTGTTGCAAAGATGTTGCTTCAGAGACTTGTTTCTAAAGGAGAATGCAGGTTTATCATTAATAGTATTCTTCAGTTCTGGAATCTCTTGTAAAATATTCCAGTTCTTTTTTATGATCTCACAACTTCTCTAAAGCAAATTTCACACTCCTCAAAACCGAGGTGGAATCCTTCAAAGCCCCCAGGCCTGTGGAAAATACGGCCCAGACCGCAGAATCCTTTATAAACGCATTCTATGAACATCTTCAGGAATGCATGGATCATGCAATCCAAACAAAACCAAGACCCAATCCTCCAAAGGCAGGCATCCTGTCTGGTGGACCCCAGCCATAAACAAAGTATACAATAGAAGGACGAAGCTACTACATGATAGAGCAAAATCCCAAAAAGGAAAGGCATCTCTGATCAGTATTAGCAAAAAACTACGGGCACTCATAAAATCGTCTAAGGCCAGCTTTGAGAGAAAAATTGCACAGGACACTAAGGATAATACAAGGCTTTCTTTAGTTATGTTAGGAACCTGGGTGGGAATTCCCAGATATGCTCAGAATTAGTCCAAAATGACAAAAAATACACCGAACCCACAGACATTGCCAACATCCTAGCTGACAGGTTCAGCGCAAACTTCTCCCCCCCTTCCCCACCAAAAGGGCAAATATCTAGCCCAGCAGAGTGCTGCCCCCCTGACATCTCAGATGCTCAGGTAAGAGCCGCCCTCTCCAAAGCAAAAAACACAGCATCAATGGGACCAGAAGGTGTCCCGGGCTGCATCCTACATGAACTCCAAGAAGAACTAAACCCAAACATCAAACTACTGTTCAATCTCAGCCTTACTACAGGATATGTACCCAAAGAGTGGCGTACAGCAATAGTCGTCCCTCTCCACAAAGGTGGTGCCTCAACGGATCCTGGAAACTATTGCCCCATAAGCCTGACTAGCTTGGTCTGCAAAGCTATGGAAAGGATCATCATGGACCTCATAAATAAAGATATCGGGGACCTACAGACACTGGATCCTACCCAGTTCGGCTTTGTTAAGGGCAGATCCTGCCTCTTAAACCTGGTAAATTTCTTTGAAACAGTCACCAAGGCCATTGATGAGGGGAAGGTGGTCCACACAGCCTACCTGGACCTCGCAAAAGCCTTCGATACAATACCCCACTCAGGCATGATAGATAAGCTCACCAGCTTAAATATAAACCCCTATGTCACTAGACGGGTTGCAAACTGGCTCAAGGACAGAACCCACATGGTTAGAATTGCTGGAGCCATGTCAGACTCCAAACCAGTTACAAGTGGCATCCCACAAGGCTCAGTCCTGGGACCTCTCTTGTTCGGTATATATTTCTCAGGCCAACATGGAACGACTGTGGCTGACCAAGTTCGCAGATGACTGCAAACTGGGCACCATAATCGACTCTCCAGCCGACACAAGCATCCTACAAAAGGGCCTCATAGAAGCAGACAACTGGTGCCAGAGCCATGGCCTCAAGCTATAGTCACCCCCTTCGGCAAAAACAAAGTGCCCACAAATTACCACATAGATGGTAATCCATTAAGTACGGAAGAAGTAATTAGGGACCTGGGGACCCAAGTTGATAGCAATCTCTCATACGACAACCACGTGGTCAAAGTGGTTAGAAAGACATTTTATATAGCCCACCTAATCATGAAGGGATTCACATCTAGATCAGGGGAGGTCATCGTGCCTCTTTACTCATCCCTCATCAGGCCCATAATTGAGTACAATGCCCCTTTTGGGATGTACCTTACCAGACACCTGCAGCAACTGGAAAGACCCCAAAAGTACCTCACCAAGAGGATCAAAGGGCTCAAACAGATGCCATATGCTGCCCGGTTAAAGAAACTCCAGCTCTACTCAGTGGCATACTGCCTGCTCAGAGGCTATCTGTGTCTGACGTATAAAGCCATGTCCAACCCGGAATTAACGGACATGCTGCACCTCAGAAAATCCAAAGCCCATCGTGCTACGCGCTCGAGAGACTTGAACCTCAGCACTGAAATAAATAGGTCATGCTGGAGGGACAGATTCATAACCCAGAGGCTCCCTTCACTCTGGAATAAAATCCCAGTCCAGGTTAGGCAGAGTCCCTCATTGACTCTCTTCAAGAGGAATCTTGATGAGTGGATGGGAGATCGTAGATTTACTCCGGGTATCACTTCTGTGTCACTGTTAGACAGAGGCACAGTATACTAACCTCGAAAAAGGGCATAGCAAAATTATTTTAAAATGGGTGGCGAAAGCCAAACACACTCTGTATAGGCTTGTAAATGCCCTAGGGCAGATAGCGTAGTATGAACCTATGAACCTATGAATAATTATTAATATCACTGGAGTATTGAAAAGCAATTCTAAACCTGTCTGTAGTAGTTAATGGTGTTGTATATGTTTGTGTATATAGCATGTTTTTTTTTCAGTGTTCTTTGTCTGATGAAGCAACAGTTTGAGGTTGTGAAAGCGCTTACCTTTTTTGTTGTTTATTTTTTATTACAGAGCCTTTGGTTGTGTAAGTTAAGTGCATTTTTATACACAGTCTTGTCTTATTGCCCTCAGCCCCATCCTTGAAGCCGTTTTGTGTTTTATTTAGCAATGATGGCTCCCTCACTCTTTCTCTTCCCATAGCACCCATCATAGTCAATACAGAGGGGCTGGCAACCCCATTTCTGAGCAATTAATCCCATAGAGGAGTCAAGCAGCCATAGAAGACAAGCCCATCTGAACAGCCCATGCAAGAAAAAAAGTAAATAATCCCACCTGAACAACCCATGCAAGAAAAAAAAAACATAAATAATAACATGGGCTTATTTAAAAGGTGGATTTCAATCAAAATGTGCCTAAGCTTTGAGCTAGGATTATGGAATATTAAATAGCTAGCACATAGATCAGCAAACAGTTTATCAAATGCTTGGTGTCTCAGATGAAAAAAGCAGCTGATATGCATCTCACTAAATAAGCCACTAACATCATAAACTGCATTATGTTATTCAAGAAGTGGTACTTCCACAGCTGAAACAACAGTATAAAAAGAATCTAACACTTATAGAACTGTGCACAAGGGCTGATGGTTCCAAATTATTATTGCCCATAATTTATGTAGCTAAAACAGCAAAGAGGTACAAAAACACTGAAAAATAGGAAAGGGAATATTGGTTCACTCCATCTTAAGTCTGGCAGTTAGTGCAGGATTAAAATTATTCGGTGTTAGTGAGCCTATTCCTTAAAGATCAAGTGCAAATGGCCAATCAAGCACAACAGGAAACACTTCCTTATCAGATATCATGCACTCCTATATTGTCAAATGTGCGGCCCTTCTGTGTTGCATCTGTGCTGGCATTTTTTTTTCAAAACAAGAAAAATCATTTAAAAATACTGAATATAAGAGCCAAAGTTTTCAGGAAACTGTCCGACACCCAGCCAGAAATAAGTACTGTGTACTGAATGCTAACATTACTGAGTGGTGAACTTCACACAAAAGTATGAAGCCTAGTAATTACTTTTCATTTGCTTGTGTGGTGACCTTTTTCTGGTCAATGAAATCCAAGATGCATTTATGTCTAGCATTCCTGACCTCCTGTAATCCTCACTGATTTACCAGAACATCCCAATTTTTGCACAGGACAGGGTAAATAGAAGCACAATCAGGGGTATGCTGCACATTCAAGGGTAACTGAGAGATGAGTGCTGTGATTCAGAGGACTGCACCGTACTGCCATCAGAAATACCAGATACTGTGCATCGCTAATTAAAGCACATGTACGAGCATGTAACACAGGTTATTTCTTTGTTTTTATTTTTGAAACAAAAAGAAAAACAGTTATACATGCCCTTGTTCATGCTTTCCAGTTCAATAACATTGAACAAAGCTTCTTATAGTGAAGAAAGTTGTTCCACTCAATCACATTACCACCTCACAAGACATGACCTAGAGAAAGCTATAGTAACTTGTGGAAAGCAAGTGGGAAGATAAAGTAAATTTAAACTTCGTTTTTGGCCTGAAACTGCTCATTTTCCACCATAAACAATGTCTATGGCAATCAGAACTCCAGTTAAACAAAATGTGTTGGAAATCTAATCAGCAAAAAGGTGAGTGTTCTGTATGCACTTGATCTTTAGGTGCATGGTTTCATTTCTCCATCTGTACACTGTGTGCCTGTGAGCACGCCACTTAACCAGGCAGTGCCATAACAACACCACCACCACCACCACCAATTGCTGCTGAAACATCCATGTACGCTATGGGCTTAGCTGGATAACCAATAAAAACAAAAAGATTTCAAGAAAGCTTTATTATTTTAGGTAAATGTGACTAGATGCAAACAATATGGAAAATATTTAGGGACTTATTCCTATACTGGCACAGTGCTTATATACAAGGTGTCTCTAATGTCCATAAAAATAACCCAAATCCTCATAAAATTATATTTTCGACTGTCATTAGTGTTGATTTACTTTCTTGGCAGAAGATAATATTTGCATTATTCAATAAATCCTTAGATGATGGTGACTGTATTTTCTTGTAACTGATTTCTGTTCTACTACAAGAACAACCAAATGGATGTTGTTTAAGACCCCCACTATCTCTTCCTCAAATAAATTAAATAAAATGAGTTCACATATATTCATAAACCTTTGTCCAGATATTATCTGGCACATGTGCATGCACTGATTCAGCCATTCTAATCTGCCGTCTTTGTGCCTTACATCAGATGTGCACTGTCTTGTAGTGATGCTCCAGCTGCTGCATTTCCCATTAGCACTGTACTTCTCTGTGCTACTTGAATGCAGAAATGCATGTCAAATAACGTATACATCTCTTTGCACAGTTTCCCTCTATCAACATTATAACTGCTGCTGATTTTCCTTATTTTTGACTTGCTTTTTTGTTTTAGGCATTTTCATTGAAGTATACTGTTTTGCAGTTCTTTTTGTCCTTTTTGCAGGTCCATGATGAAAACTTTCAGCTTTGTTTTCCCTATTTCAATCACATTTTATGTTCAATATCCAACAAAGCACACTCACTCTATGCAAACTGTGTTTAATAAACCAAAAATGCCAGGCAATATATCACAGCACAGAAATGTATTTTTTAATGATTAAGCACTTTTGCTCCAAATCACCCAGGACTTCTTCAGAATCATTAAACACAATTCATCCCAAGCTGCCATTTCTGGAATACACTGCCTTTAATGATTCTGAATAAGCCATTAGTAATTTTAAACAAAAGCCCTTAACTATCGAAAATAGAATTCTATCGTACAATATATTACCTGACATTTTTGTTTTGTTTCACTTTTTTTTTATGCTCATTTTTTATTTATTTCTTTTGTACTATTCTATTTCAACAGTGGTATGTTTTTGGTCAGACCAGTAATACACTATCCTGTGGATTCAGAAGCATAATTTCTGTGATTGTAGCCAAGCCAACACTGTTTACTATGCATGCATGATGAGGCCCAAGGATCATTAACAATGCTTACAGCCAGGCCAGTGTGTACAATGATAAGCTACTCCTTGTGACTGCACTAGGGACCTGTGGGAAGATCGTATTAGGCCACATCACAACCACAGTAAAGTACAAGTGGCTGTAGAAAACACTGACCCCCCCCCCCGGCCCCCCAACATCCAGCACTGGGCTGCAAGAATTTGTGGTGGTGGTGGTACGGTACTTCCTTTAAATGAGGCCAGAAACTCCTCCATTCCATAAGAGGTGGTTCATTGGCTGGCCCAACACTTGTTGCCCTATGTTTCTGTATCATGGCTTCTGCTCTGTGGGTAACAGCACAAAATGTATCAGTAACCCAGCAGTGGACAACATTTTAGCCATGGTCCTGACCATGCTCTGTTTTCACATTACTGACAATTTCAGCCCATACACAATCATGGACATCAAAGAACCATCACTCATAGAAACAGAGAAGAGGACCTGTAGTACCACCTCATTTTCAGCATCTCAGAACTTTGGCTTATGGTTGGATGTGGATTGCACACCAGATGCAGGAGTTTTCATCTGAGTGCCCTGTTTTTAGTCATAGCTCTATTGGTATGGAAAACAGTAGAATTGTGGAATTAACAGCCTTGTTTCTGCATGGGCTTTACATTTACTTACAGTAATACTATCCTACTGGACCAAATAGCATAATGCATTTGTGCGTGACAGTTACATATTGGCATCCACAATATTTAAATAAATATCAACGCTAGGAGTTTAAATCTCAAAATGCATGTGCTCGAAGCACTCCTAAGTATGGAGAACGTCAGTATCTGTACAGTAACTGAAACCTGGTTCAAGGCTCCAGAGAGCACTCCAGCACTACTGGGCTACAACTCATACCACACATTTCGGCCACAGAACATGGACCGAAACACAAAAGGAGGAGATGTATCCATATTCATCAAGGATACTCACACCTCCAGGTTAGTGGCGCAGTATGATACCTCTGAGATCATCCATGTGCAACTAACATCGGGCAAATCTGCAATGCAAATTGTGGCCTGCTACAGATCACCCTCCATGACCCTGGACCACCACTCTGCCTTTCTTGAGACACTGGAAAACATGAAGGTCATACCGAACACCCTGATATTGGGCGATTTGAATTACCCTACCATTAACTGGGAAAACTACTTGAGTACAAACTCCCAGGCTCAGCACTTCCTGGAATTTACCAACTCAAATGCCCTGCATCAGCTGGTAAACTCCCCTACCAGAGGCCACAACATATTGGACCTGGTCATCACCAACATGGGCGATAGGTGTTCCGTACCAGAGGTCAACCTGTCACTGGTTAGATCAGACCATAAACTAATCACCCTGGATGTCCACACCCCACCACCACCCCCAACCAAGGAAAGCACAGTGAAAAACTTTTCTAAAGCAAACTTCACCTTACTTAAGGCAGAGGTGGTAAGTTTCCCAGCCCACACGCTAAAGGATAACACTGCCCAAGATGCAGAATCCTTTACAATTGCACTCTATGAGCACCTACAAGGATGCATGGATCGTGCCATCCCTAGCAAGACCAAGACTCACTCCCCTAAGAGAAGGAAACCAGTCTGGTGGACCCCTGCCATAAACAGGTTATACAACAGAAGGAGGAAACTAGTTCAGAAAAAAAGCAAATCCCAAGAAGGAAAGACATCCCTGATCAGTATCAGTGAGAAACTAAAGTCCCTCATAAAATCATCCAAGGCTGACTTCAAAAGAAAAATAGCCAAGGATTCGAAAGATAACCACAAAGTCTTCTTTAGCTATGTCAAGAATCTAAATGGCAACTCACAGATATTCTCTGAGCTAGTGCGAAATAGCACAAAATATACTGAACCTACTGATATTGCCAACATCTTGGCATATAGATTCAGTGCAAACTTCACCTCCCTCTTACCTTCAAAAGGGCCTACAACAATACCAAAAAAGTGTAGTGTCCCAGAAATCACAGAAGCACAGGTGAAAACAGCCCTTTCAAAAGCCAAAAACACAGTATCAATGGGGCCAGATGGTGTGTCAGGCTGCATCTTGCACGAACTACAGAACAAACTAACCCCCAACCTAAACACGCTGTTCAACCTCAGCCTCTCCACAGGCTATGTGCCCATAGAATGGTGCACAGCAATGGTTATTCCGCTCCACAAAGGAGGGGCCACAACTGACCCTGGTAACTATCTCCCCATAAGCCTGACTAGCCTGGTCTGCAAGGCTATGGAGCGCATCATCATGGAACTCATTAACAAAGACATTGGGAACCTCCAAACACTTGTCCTGACCAAGTTCAGCTTTGTTAAGGGTAGATCATGCCTACTAAACCTGGTTGACTTCTTTGAGACAGTCACCAAGGCCATAGACGAGGGAAAGGTGGTTCACACAGCTTACCTTGATCTTGCCAAGGCGTTCAACACCATTCCTCACTCGGGTATTATAGAAAAACTCACCAGCTTGAACATAAACCCCTACGTCACAAGATGGGTTGCCAACTGGCTTACAGGCAGAACTCACACGGAAAGAATAGTGGGCTCCAGGTCCGACTCTAAACCAGTCACAAGTGGTGTCCCACAAGCCTCGGTTCTGGGACCCCTTCTGTTCAGCATATATTTCTCAGAAGTACAGGCAAACACTGGAGGACTATGGTTAGCCAAGTTTGCCGATGACTGCAAACTGGGAGCCATAACTGATTCTCCGGCTGACACGGACATCCTTCAAAAAGGCCTTACTGAGACAGACACCTGGTGTCAAAGTCATGGCCCCAAGCTAAATGCCAAAAAATGCATAGTCATCCCGTTTGGGAAAAACAAAACACCCACGAGTTACCACATAGGCGGCAGCCCCCTTAATACAGAAGAGGTAATAAGAGATCTGGGGACCCAGGTAGATAGTAATCTCTCCTTTGACAATCATATTGTCAAAGTAGTTAGGAAATCCTTCTATATGGCACATCTAATTACTAAGGGGTTCACATCTAGAAATAAAGAGGTTATAGTGCCCCTCTACTCGTCACTCATCAGACCCATCATAGAGTACAATGCCCCATTTGGGATGTACCTCACAAGACACTTCCAACAGCTGGAAAGACCACAAAAGCACCTCACCAAGAGGATTAGTGGCCTGAAACATATGTCCTATGCAGCCCGACTGAAAAAACTCTGTCTGTACTCAGTGGCATATCGCTTACTCAGAGGTGATCTCTGCCTGACTTACAAAGCCATGTCCAACTCAGAAATGATGGACATGCTCCACCTAAAGAAATCCAAGTCACTGCGAGCCACGTGCTCTAGTGAGCTAAACCTCGCCACAACAATAAATAGAACATGCTGGAGGGATAGATTCCTGTCACAGAGACTCCCCATGCTTTGGAACAAAATTCCTAACTACATTAGGCAGGGCCCCTCACTAACACTCTTCAAGAGAAGCCTTGACGAGTGGATGGGTAACAGAAAATACACCCCTGGGATCACTTTGTTGGCTCTGCTTGACAGTTAATTAATCAATGGGGCGGCGAAAGCCGACACACTTTGGCTAGGCTTAAAAATGCCCTCGGGCAGATAACCTAGTACCTACCTATGAACCTATGAACCTATCAGTAATATTTGTGTACTGAGCTCATTTTTCCCACAAAGCCACCACAGAAGTGCAACTGAACAAGAACACATAACCATTTGCAATAGCACGGTTACAAAATTTGTGAGTAATGCCATATGGGGAAGACATAAAACACTGAAATAGTATAGGCCAGTACTCAGAATATGAGCTAGGGGTTGAGACTCCAGTCTAGCTATCCTGCAGGCTTTTACATTCAGTGCACTTGCAATGATCTCTTTAAGACACTTTTTTCCAGCACTGACAGACCGATATCACTTATATGTATCAGGGTAAATAGCAGTCAAAAGCAGCCATTGTACAAAGGAGTGCATTTGTAAGAAGTAGCACTTACCCTATATAAGCAGACACATTTAATCAGAAGGAAATATTTCACCAAAATCACCCTTTGCAGGAATCAAATTCCGTTAGCAGCATTTTCTTCTACAGTGAGATGAGGATCTGTGCTTCTTGTTGCACTTATATTGTGTAGTCTTACCCCTTTGTACATGATGATTCTGCTTATTAGGTCTCATCTTATTATTGTTTCTGGATTACTCAATTTGCATGGCAAGCACATCAAGTAAACATTGTGGAGATTTCTACATGACGAGGTACATATGCCAGTGCACGTGGGGGTAGCTCAGCCTGTTATTTTAGGGGATGAGGGAATTGTCATGCCATATGTAACAACAGCACACAAAGTGGTGGAGGACTTTTATGCTTCATAGCTTAAAGTGGCTTTGGCACTATAATAATACATTACCTGTAGTTTCTGAGCTTGCCATCCATACTACAAATGATCCGCTGTTAGATACCCATCATTGTACAGAAGATATGACACATGAAAACTGGCTTCAGAATGAGCGGATAATATTTTTTTTAGAGTACAGGAATGGTGTTCATAGGTTTATAGGTTCACAGCTTTATACTAGGTTAACCACCAGGGCCTTCATAAGTTTAGCTGTGCAACCCAAGCAAACCCAATTGTTTCCCTGTGTATTATGGACATTTATTAGGAGGTTATATGTTATTAGGAAGTTTCTAAAGGTTATTTGGGAGGTATGTTAGTTTGGGCATAGTTACTGTCTGTTTCTGTCTATCAGGGACATGGGGCCAGAGCCGAGAAATTTTCCAATTACCCATCCATTGGTTAACATTACATTTAAGTAGTGTTAGGGATGGACTCTGCTTCACATGAATCGGGAGCTTGTTTCAGAGCATGGGGATCCTCTGAGACACATATCTGTCACACCAACATGTCCTATTTATGTCACAACCAAAATTTAAATCCTTGGATTTAGTGGTTCTAATGCAGTTCATTTTGTGGATGTGCAAAATGTCAATCAGAGCTGGATCCGAATATGCCTTGTATGCCAGGAATAAATCAGCTCTGAGTAACCTGTAGGAGACTGTGTATAGAGATGGGGCTTTAAGGTGATTTGTATAGGACAATGTGCTTATACCTTGGGTTACCCTGGTAAAAAATCTTTGTGGGTGATCCAACTGTTCCATATAACTGGTCAGGTACAAAGTGAAGGGGGCATTATACTCAATGACGGGTCTGATAAAGGCCAAATAAGTGGCACAATGATTTGCTTGGAGCTGGATGCTATGCCTTTACTTATAAGTTGGGCAACATAGAATGATTTTCTTATTACCTTGGCCACATATTAGTCAAAGGCCAGATTACTGTCTACATATATTCTCAGATTCCTGACTACCGAGGCAGATCTTAGACTTGTTTTATCAATGGAGTAATTAACCTGGGTGGCCGTTTTTCCCAAAAGGCACTATAATGTATTTCTTGGCATTGATTTTTAACCCATGACTTTGGCATCAGACATTTGTCTATTTTAGACTGTCTTGTAAGATGCTTGTGTCATGGAGAATCTATGATAGCTCCCAATTTTCTGTTATTTGTGAACTTGAACAGCCAAAGGCCCTTGACATTAGCCTTTACCTTCGAAAAGTAGTTGCCAAATATGAGCAGTCCCAGCATGGAGCCATGAGGTACCTTGCTGGTGGCCAGTCAATTAGTGGAGGTGGTTTTATCAGTCCTGACTTTTTGGGTCCTGTCTGTGAGATAGCTGGTAGTCTAGTGAGTTATGTAGGGAGTTACACCCAGTTCAATGATTTCATCAATCGTACCTAAGCAGGATATTATACTGAACACCTTAGCCAATCAGGTAGGTTATATGCACCATTTCCCTCTCATCCATTGCCTTGGTGACCTTCTTAAAGACATCCACCAGGTTTAGCAAGCATGACCTTCCCTTAACACACCAAACTGAATTGGGTCCTGTGTCTGAAGTTTGCCTACATCTTTGTTGAAAATCTCCATGATAATTCGTTCAATGGCTTTGCATGGTAGACTAGTCAGACTAATGGGTCCCTAGTTTTAGGGTTTGGTTGATGGGCCATCCTTGTGAAGTGGAGAACCACTGCAGTCCTCCATTATCATGGTGCAAAGCCTGTTTTGAGGCTATAATTGAAAAGTGGTCATGATAGGTCATGTTTCAATCTATTTAGGAGGCATCCCAGGATATTGTCTGAGTCCACTGAGGTTGTGTTTTTGGCTTTAGAATGCACCACCAGGGCCTGCTAACAGCTGTGTGTGTGGGGGGGTGTATGCTAGTAGGTGTTTCATGGGTGGAGGCAGTTTTGGACAGCCTCCATACAGAGTACAGCCAAAGGATCCTGCAAGATGGCTATAACATTTCTCACTGTAAGGATGAAACCTGGAACAGTTTGGGCAAGGCTGTCACCTATGCTACTGATATCCTACACATAGGGAAACAGTCCCTTCATCATTACAGTGATATAAGAAGCAGCGATCCAAAAGGCATGACCATCTGCACAAGGTATGGCAAGGGGTATAAGTTTTTAACATATTTATAGTTGTGATGATATCATTTGAATGTCTGGAGATGGCATAGAGGTTTAAGGTTATGAGCTATAGTTCCTGTGGCACATGGTTTGATTCTCTAAGCCCTCATTTGCCTATCATGAGACCTTGAGCAATTCACTTAACCAGATATTGCTCCTTACTTACCTGATTAATAAATGGGTATTATTATGTCCAGTTGTAATACAGGGTCTTACGTATACTGGATATTTTTGATTTGGTCTATTTCCAGGTGACACTTTATCCAGCACCAGCACTGAGGAACTCTCCCTGTCTGATGTTAGAAATTTTGTAGCCTCTGATAATGATAGGGCTGAGCTGGCATAGTCAGGAGGTGCAGAATGTCTGTTTGACACAGGGTATGTAACCACCATATCCTTGACACAAACCACAGGCAGAGTTTCTATGCTTGTGAATACACAGGCTATAGAAACATCTGAGAGACGACAGGAAGATGAAGACACTATTGATCATTTAGGTATGCTGGCTGTCAGTAAACAAATGTCTGACTCTGCCTCTAGCATTCATGAACATGGAGATCCATACAGAGAGGTTGGTAATGGTGCTTGAGGAACACATGGTTACCAGCCTCCCCCCATGGTTGCTGTGTCAGTGGGTGCAAGCCAACATATATGCAGGGCCATCGAGGAGGTGCAGGCTAGTACCACCATAGCTATGGTAGAGAGAGTAAGGGTGATCCAGCATGTACATGCTGACCTATGGGAGTGCATGTCCTGTATTTGCGATTCCTTGGATAGACTCAATCACAAATTGGGTTGTGCAAAGTCTTCCCTGGGTTTTCTGGCCAGGATGAGGGGCCATCCTTCCAGCTAGCCTTCTGTTACATCCACAAATGTTAAGCGACATGGCCATGGACAAGCAGGATCCTGCACTCACAGTGCAGCATCTATTGTGGCAGTGTCTACTCCCAAGAGAATGCATCCCCATGATCGTGGCCATCAACATCATGCTGGCACATCTCCTAGCAGATGTCAGTTGAATTTATATAGCACACCAGAATCTTTCAAGGGCCATGAATCAGCCAGTGGAACTCCTGGTAGAGCCAACTCTCATGGAAGGGTCATGCACAGCATTCTGAACCCTCTGTCATGCACAACCTAAACCTGTCCAGTAGGCTGAGCTACAGTGTTGCATCAAATGCTAAGCTGTGTCACCACAGGCGTACACACACACACACACAACCACTACAGCCCCCAGAACATCATACATGCATCCATTAACCCTGGCCCTTCTCAACATTAAACTCTCCACATTTGTTCTGACACCTCCCATAGAAGCACCTTTTCTTTTCTTTTTTTTTATATAAACATCAGCAATTATCCTCACACACTTTCCTAAGAAAGACATGCACTCCTTCTCCACCTGTGCAAAAGATGATGATAAATATCCCTGCCCTTTGTACATTGTTAATTTGGTTGCCTAAGTGTGGTGCACAGCATGGCTAGCCTAAGCAAGGAAAAACATGACCTGGATATTTAAGCATCATTTTTACTGCAGTGCATCTGCTTAAACTTTGTAATAGATATTTTATAAAGCTATGTGCAATCTCTAGTTTCATCACTAGTGCCATATCTTACTGTACCCACCTTTGTTTGTTTGAATCATCCCTGACTGTTGGCTCGTTCTCTGACTTCTCATCTTTCTCAGCCTGTTCTGCTGAGAACTGGCCCTGTAAAAGGCCACCCTACTGTAATTGCTTCCTAAGTATAATATTGTGTAACATTGCACAGACAGTCAGAATTTTTGCATATTTAACAGGCCCTTACTACAGGCACCACTGGATGAATCTCAACAGTGAAGGTATGTCTTAAACAGACTAACACATGCTCAGTAATGTTTCTGTTTTGCAATAATTTGTGGAAAATTATTTCGCTATTCATTTTAATTTTTAAATATACAGGAAGGTGGGTGAAAAACCCACATTTTCCAAAAAAGTGGGTAAAACATTAAGGTAAACTTAGAAAATTATAAAGTGGGGCAGGGCCATACTGAGGAAAGTACCAAGCCATGTGGCTGGTGTTTTCATTGCGGGTATATATTACAGGTCCCTTCTGTAACATTGAACAACAGTCTAAGTAGTGTCCTGCACTTTAGAAAAGGAAATTGTTACACGAATAGAATAGTTTATATTGCACTTTGTAACACCTGCCCAGGGTTTTATATTGGAAAAACCGAGAGGGCTTTAAAATGCAGAATTTATGTTAAAAACAAAAAGGAGACCAATGCTCTCTATAGACACAGTGTAAACTGTGGGGGATACACAGGTTTCAAATTTGGAATCATAGATATGGTCAACATTGATGTGGGGGGGGGTGACTGGAAGAACCTTTTGTGTAAAGAGAACTCATGTGTCAGCTTAGGTTGGCTGCTAATTTCCCCCAGGTCTTAATGACTATTTATATATTTATTCAATATTAAAGGAAAAAGCTAACAAGATAACATAAAACATTCAAATTTATAAAAAAAATATTTATTTTACACAGTAAAATGTTTTGTATTTTATTTACATGTGTAAAGACAATGAAACAGTATGAAAAGTAGACATTTGACTTAGACAAAGTCTCTATGAGCCCCAAATTATGTAAGAAAATATTTTAAAATTGTGTACTGATTTTACCAAGTGTTTGTTTATTATGGCTGAATGGGTTATGTCTCTTTAAAATGTGGATGTGAGCTGACAATTTCATTGGAATATTGATTAATTGTTTGTTAAGAAAGAGTATTTAAATGTTTTAGGGTTTAGGGTCAGGTTGTTCTGATGAAGTCAATTCACTGATGAAAGAGCTCAACATGAAGTACTGTGTATTTGGATTTTGATACTGGCTTTCAATTTGCTTTTATTTATTAAAAGGAGTTTTCCATGGTCCTTTTGGTGCATTCTTTTTGTAGTTTTGGTCTATTGAGCACCAACACACCCTCATTTGTTTTCTGACATATACCTTTGACATGCTTTAGAGTACTACTTGTCATTGAAATGACTTTTAGGTGAAATGAATTTTCAGTGTGAAATGAACTTTAGGTGATTTGGTCTCAGTGAAATGGGTTTCAGTGAAATGGTCTTTCAATGAAGTGATACGAATCCATATATTTATATATATATATATATATATATATATATATATATATATATATATATATATATATATATATATATATATATATGGGTCTCCTTCAGATGATCAATGTTTTAAAACTGACTTTCATATGGCCAAGACCATATGAATGAAGTTTTAAAACTTTGAACGTTCTGAATGGAGATCTCCATAAAGAGTGGAATGGGAAATTTTCCTTCTTCCTTGCTCTAGTGCAATTTCGGAGTTGGAATATTTAAATAGCAGGGGGTGTGGGGGTGCAGGCGGGCTTGCCCCCCTGCAAAAACATCCAGGAAAAGTCTTTTGTTTTTTATTTTTATTTCAGGTGTTTAAAGTTTTGAAACTTCGATCATATGGTCTCGGCCATATGAAATTCAAAATTTTAAAAGTTCGATCATCTATCTATAGCCCCCCCCTGCTAGCAGCGTGAAGGTAAGTTTTTCTGTGTTTTTTATTTTTTACGTTTATGGTTGACATTTCAAATGTCGACCATATGGTCTCGGCCATATGAATGTCGGCATTCTGAAATGTCGACCATATCAAGTAGATCTATATATATATATATATATATATATATATATATATATATATGGGGCTACTTCACATCACCTAAAACTCATTTGACAGAACTTCATCTGACTGAGACCAAATCACCAATTTTCAAAATACTGAAAACTCATTTGACTGAATCTCATTTCACAAAACCTTACAATGCTGAATTTCAAAATACTAAATTTTAAACCATTGACATGCACACTTACAACACCAATGACTAACTTTCCAGAACTTAAAAATGACTTACTCTCTTAACAGAAACCAGGCAATATAAAACCAAGTTACAGTAATTAGTTTTATAGCAAGCAAATCACAGGTGAAGGGAAACCCACATCATATCTATGGCTTAAAATTCAGTCAAATGAGTTTTCAATATTTTGAAAATTAGGTGATTTGGTCTCAATGAAATGAAATTCAGTCAAATGAGCTTTAGGTGATGTGAAGTAGACCCATATATATATATATATATATATATATATATATATATATATATATATATATTCATGGCCTCATTTACAGTAAATTGTTTTACTTGCAATCTCTTTCTCTTTTTACAGACACCTGCAGAGTACACAAACAAATAAGCTAACAAACTACAAACACTGAACTAATAAAATAAATATTATAACAGTGACCACAGTCACAGAAATGTACACCTGAATAATTTATTTATGTCAGTGAAATGCATTATAAAAGTTATGATTCAGAAAGTGGGGAAACAAGGATCTTCAAGCTCTGGGGTATTACTCAGCCATAAGCTGGTATTCAGAATCGGGTCTATGAGGAGCCCTTATGAATAATTAAAGAGATAAATAAGTATGTCTTACTGATCAACAAGATGGCTTAGTGCAGGCCTTTTTCACTGAATGTGCTTTTACTCCTAGGATCCTGACACTGAGACACTATCAGGCCTGTGGCACAGCTAACATCAGGATTCAATATACCTACAAATCTATTATTTTAGCAATACAAACCAGAAAAACAAATGCTGAGGCTTGAATATCACTGTAGAAGCATAGAGCAACCACAACAGCATACAAGTAACCTTTCAGCAACACTCTGTGCTTGAAAGAGAGCTGGTACACCTGTGGTCTTGGCAAGCAATATTGAGCCATATCTTTGTTTCAGCATTGTTACTCAGAAGCATGTTAGGGCTTGTGGATTGAAGATAAGGCTGGCAGGTGATAACTGAAAATATAGATTAGCTGTGTTCCTTCTTAGAGTATCTGCAGGAAATGACACATTCCACATACTTACATATACCCAGTATGGCAGCACAGTGTTTTGTGAATCCAGCCTTCAGTATCGTATCCCTTCCCAAAATTCCTTTCATAACCAGTGCATACCTACCTCCTCAGCCTCACTCCCAAAATTCAATACCCTCATCCAACAAACATATGCCAAAGCTCCAAAAAACTCTATCCTAATCATTCTTAGAAAAAAAGACATTGATATGTCAGAACTCCTGGCCAGCTTAAGTATGTCCCAAATCAAATCTGAAGCCACTAAACCAAACTTTAAATCCAATAGGCACACCTTACTATATCTTGTAATAACTAAAAATGCAAAAAACAAGTCCAAGAGGGTGAGGTGTCCAAATCCAAACCAGTAAGCAAGAAAAAACACAGATAAGCCGTATCCACCACAAAGAAGTTTTTAATAGGTTCCACAGCAAACACAATGAATACAGACACAGTAATAATGCTGAAACACTACCAGTTCATTACACAAAGACAACCTGACAGGAGCCATCTTTACTGACTTCACAAAAGCCTTCGATCTAATTGACCATAACTTACTATTTCACAGATTAACTGAAATATACATTAGTGATAATGCAAAACCTTGGCTTGTAGACTTCCTCGCCAATAAATCCTTCAAAGTGAAAGTAGGCACAACCCCATCTGAAACAACTCCTCTTATGAAATGAGAACCCCAAGGGTTCCACTTTATCCCCTCTGCTATTTTCCACATTTATCAACAAAGTCCCACCTAATCATCCTCAGATACCTCTAATTCGTTTTGCAGATGGCAGGGTCATCTTCAAGGCAAACAAATCCCACTCTATTATACAAACTCAGCTCCAAAATGACCTCTGACTCCTCAACCAGTGGATAATAGGCCAGAAACTTGTATTTGGAACCAATAAAAAATAGCCAAAGCACCCCCCCCTCCTCAATATTAAAGATGTTATCACTGCTACTATAGAAACTACCACATTCTTCAAATAGCTTGAGAATTGGCTAGACCAGTCTCCTAACTTTCAGCTGCACATTCAAAACTCATGCAAAAGGATCAGCAGTCTGCTGTTTTGGGTGAACAAGGTATCATCTGTTGTGTCAAAGCCAGACAAAGCTGCCACAGGCAAAAGAATACTGTTATCTCAGCTCAGATATGGACTGCCCATAACAGCTACAGCCTCAAAGAAAAATACTGCCTTACATACCATCGCCATTACAATCTGCCAGTCCATTACTAACTCCCTCAATAATGAATACAACTGCCTAACTTTTGCCAAAGCTAAATGGCTCCCAGTGCTATGACAGCCAGCCTCCTACTAGGGTTTCTAATTCACAAAACCCTTTCTCCTAAGACACTGTGCCATCTCACTCATAAACGTTTCACAACCCCCCCCCCACATGTAATCTCATGGTTATCTCTCAATCTCAATCCAGTCTACTAACTCCAAAAAATAATCTTTACTGCACTGACCATGCATTCTCCATCCTAGCACCTAAACTATGGACTGCATTCCTCTGTCAATCTGAGATGTCCAAAAGTACTTGGACTTCATGCAACAGCTCAAGAAATACCTCTTCACCCAAAGAAAGTAGAGCTACACTCATTTAGGTCATGTTACATGCACCCTGCAGCTCTCTCACACACCCCTTTATCCCAATTTAATCCTTCCTTATCTCCTCTTGTCATCCCCTCACTTACTGCCTCTCATTCATCCTACTTCCCTCTTCTCTTTGCATCTCTACTTCCCCTTTCTACTCCTCTTACCTCTGCAACCCTCTCCCACCTTTTCTGTCTTCTCCCCACAGTGTCCTTTCCTGAAACTATTTTCATGTGCCTCTTCAAATATTTTCATACCTGTCTACATAATGATATGCTCAGTCATTGTGCCTATATTTTATACATAAAGCTGTGCTAAGCATAATTCCATTTTTCCATCCATGTTTTGATATTGTTAACTGTATCTTGAACTTAATTTTGTAGCATATACTTGCATCTGTAAATATGTTTCTAAATTTGTTTTTTAGCATATCCCTTTATCTGTATATAGATTGTGTTCATTTCTTATGTGATCCTATTCACCTGGGTTGTACCTGCAAATAGTCCATTGAGATCAGTGCACTACCTTGGTAAATGAAAATAAATAAATAAATAATACAAATAAATGAATAAAGGAGGTTGTTTCTTTTGGACATATTACTAATGTAGCGTTTTACATTAACATTGGCCACAGTGTCTCCAGTTACAAACTAGACAGTCCTATGGAATTCCAGTATTCAGGAAGTGGTAAACTAGCTGAGATGTGAAAGATATGTCCAGATCATGAAAACTGCCTTGATGCTGTGCCCACATGCTGGTTATGTCCACAAGCATGTCACATTCCACTTGCAGTTCATGGAATAGTAGCTCCATTTGTTCACAATCCTGGGGGCCAGGTGGGGCTTTTATTGCTACATGTATGCAACCTGTAGTATCCAATGCCTCATGGAGGTAGGCAGTGTCATAGATGGCACTCTTGGCATTATCTTTCTTCTGGGGTATGCTAGGAAACCATATGTATATTTTGATAAATGTTCAAGCATTATATGCAAAACTTGTTTTGTATTTTGGGAGGAAGGCCTGTGAAATGCCAAACATGTCCCCAACTGTCCCCTGAAAAGTCCCTGTAACAAGTATGTAAAGTGCTATAAATGTTACCACCGGTTTACTTTCACAATTTTGAGTGAAGATTCAGTGACCATGGGATGTTGAATTACAGTTGGTTGAATCCTGTGTTGCCAAACCTTCATTTGTGCAAGTTCCAGTTCAGCAAATGCACAGTGCATTCGCACATATGAGGTCGATCTTGTAACCAGAGATCGCAGTACAGTGGGGATCAGGAAATTTTCCCCACTGTAGTGCAGTCTCGGAGTTGCAGTATATCATTTGCAGGGGTTGTGAGGGGCATAGCCCCCCACGGTTGGGTGCAGGAACAAAATTGTCATGTCAGGTGATGTGCAGTGTCGGACTGCAGTCTATGGATGTTGTGAAAGGTCGAATTTGCAACAGGAAGTGTGTTTGCAGCATTCTGACTTGACATTCTGAGTGGAAGTTTTTAGTCGGCATTTAAGGTAAGAATTTATTTTGACTGTCGACGATATGATAAACTGTTGTCACCATACGTCAGAGAAGGTTATGTATTCCATTCAATTTTATGTGTGCGTAACAAACATCACTGAAGACTTACATAATGTCCTGATCAACACTAATGTTATCAATAATCTGTTGATGGGCGAATGTTACTCACTGATAATTCAGTTTATTTTGGTCCCAGATGACACCCCATGCATAATTTCAGGAACCCATATCTGTAAGGACTGCAGTATGCAGGTGCATGACAGCTGTTGTAACTCTGAGCATTCTTCCTGCATGCAGCAACAACATTTCAGCAACGTTTCACCTTATATAGTCAGGTGCTCTGAGCTGTGCAGTTTCCACAACAGACAACTACGAGTCTGTGTTTACCTCTGATACATTTTAATAGGATTAGGATCACATGTTACTATCCTATTTCATCTACATGGCATTATGCAGCTACTTGCAGCACATGCAGGGTGCCTGCACTAAAGTACAACATAGAATTATGAGTAATTACAAGGATGAGCCAGTCTGTGTGAAGCCAGTTCCAGTGTAAGTTAATGCTGCATACTATACAACTTGTCTATGAACCTTTGACACAGTTTCTTTAACTGTTTATCTGGCTGGTGTGAATGTGACAGTTTTTTCTCTCCACTGATTCTTAAATCTGTCTCTGTTTTAACTGATGATAGGATTTACCTTTAATCTATAAAGCTTTTAATCCTTAATCCTCAAAGCTAAACAATAGAAGGCTAACAATGATTTTTTTAACAGCTGAATGAGTGAAATCCCAGATGTTAATGAATGAAGTGAATTAAGATCTCTTCTATAATTGGTTTGTTTTTTTAGCAAAATGGGGAGTGCTAAATGGGGTGGAGTTACACTGTAGTGAAAAGAGTGGTGGAAGAAGAAAGTTAGTTGTTGTTTTTGTCTTTCGGCTTTTCCCAGTAAGGGGTCGCCACAGCGGAACTCCGGTCCACTAATGATTGGCAGTAGACTTTTACGAAACCCTGAGGTGCCAGCTCGACACCCAATCTTCAACGAAGGCACGCCCATTTATGCATGTATGTCTTTCGAACGCTACCCAACTGCGGGGAGGACATGCAGACTCCACACAGAAGAAGAAAGTTAGTAATGTTTATTATTTAATCTTGTATTGTATTTTTATTCTTGTGCTGCTGAAGTGAGATCATGAAGTAAAGATATTAACAAGCAGGGGGTGGAGAAGTAGCTGCTATGATGCTCTAACAAAATAAAGATGAGCTTCCACATATGTCACCTTGTTTATGAGTTGTCAGGAATATATGAATAGTAAGGGGCCAAGTCAGTGAAGAGATTATGATTCCATTTGCACTCAGCCTTTCCAGGTATATTCCCTTTACTAAGAAACCATCCATATACGTAGTATAGACTTTGTTAATGCATGTTATTATCATAACAGTCTTGGATGTATGGTAACATGCAAAAAAGTCTCTGCTGATGCACAAGGGATATTTATGGCTTAATATAAGCCAGTGTTGCCGATAGATATATGTAAACAGTTTGGATAATCATAAACACATTTTAGCTCAGGACAAGGTGCTAGACTCAGGTTAACTATCAAATTCCCATCCAGATATGTTTTGCCTAACTGCAGCATTAAGGTAGGTATTTGTCTCAGTGGTACATGTTGGACAATGTAGTGCTTCTTCTCAACAAAATCACTTTAGCCATGAAGACTAAACTACATTGTTGGTGCAATGTGTGTGTGTGGCTACAGTGAGCCTAGCATAAGGAATGTATGTTCTGTTTTTTAAACACAATCACTATAAACATCTCAACCTGAAGTGCCCTCTGCCTGATCTGAGAAGAAAATAAGGTCATTAGATGCAATGGATTTAGCTAAGATTTTCCTGCACTAAGCCACCTTTTGGCTTAGCACAAGTGTGAAAAACTGGAAAATGAACAAGTCATGACACAACCTTTCAGTACCTTCCCTGGGAATCAGTACTTGTGGCTAATGCATGGCACTGCAGTTCATATTGAATCTCTATTTATCAAACAAAATCTTTTGCCATTCTGTAATGCTAATTTTGTGACTCTGGGCATGAGTTCCTTTTAACTTGTGCAACGACTGTGCAGTTAAGATTGTCTTTGAAGAGAATTAATGCTCCTCCCCCATGTTTGGTATGAGGTGGTGAAGAATAGGGGTGTCGTGTTTCAGCCACATTTGTGCAACACCTGTAATGACAAGATTAATGTTGTATGGTAAAGGCATTGATCTGATCAATTTTGCTCTTGTGAGTGTTAAAGAGGGAGTAGGTAATATGATGCTGTTTGTTGGTTTAAAGTGAATCATTATTGTTAAGTAGTCTGGGACTGGGCTCAATGTTGCCTCTTAGCAGAAGGATAAACATAACGGTACTGAATTTGAGTAGTGTTTTTATGTTTTTGGAATGTGTAGTTTTGGTATAACTGGGGTTTTTTACCAAAATAGGGTATTGGGGCCCAGATATGTTTACTGTTTCTGAGGGTCTGTATTAGAAGATTGAAACTCCAAAAGAGCAAATGCTCTTTTATTGAACGCTAAAGCTCAAAACCACACAATATCGAACATACAGAACAGCAATTTTTTTCCCAGGGTGAAGCCCCCCCCCCCCACTTTATTTTGTGTTTTGATTTTTTTTTGAGCAGCAATCTTTTTCCCTGGGAAAAAATTGCTGTTCTGTATATTCGATATTGTGTGGTTTTGACTTTTAGCATTCGATTAAACAGCGTTCGCTCTTTTGGAGGTTCGATCTTCTAATACAGACCCTTTTGTGAGTTGGGTTCTGGCATGGGTATAATGTGAATGTTTAATGGGGTATGGGTAGATGGTATGTATGGGTTTTTGTCATTTTGTAGAAAACACAAACCATCGAATACCTGTTTATTGAACTCAATAAATCGAAAGTTAAATTCAGAGAACAATCACTTCCACAAATTTTTTCCACAGGAAACTAATTAGTGGACCAGCCTAGTTTCTGTCACAAGAACCGCATAATTTGAAACCCACACAAGTGAGGTGCTGCACTTCCACACCCACCCAACTAAATATACCAACTCTGAGATCGCACTACAGTGGGGAAAGGGGCAAATTCCCAGTGATGGCCAACTAGTTAGTTTCCCTGGGAAAAAATTTGAGGAAGTGATTGTTCACTGAATTTAGCTTTCAATTTATTGAGTTCGATAAATAGGGATTCGATGGTTTGTGTTTTCAATAAAATGAAGTGTGCCCAGCATGTATATAGTGTTAAAGTAGTCTGATATAGGAGGCAGTGGCAGTCAGGGAAATGCTGAGGGGTTTTGTGTGAGGGTTGAAGGAAAATAATTGAAATCAGCAGAAGAATGTGAATGCATGTCATGGTTATAGGAATTCTTAGTGTAAAGCAACTCTAGTAGAGGCTTGAAGATCTCGAGAATGTGGAGAATGAGGGAGGAAAATGTATTCCTTTAAGGGGTTTTTACTGGGTGGATAAAAATGGGTGGGGATCTTCCAGTATGAGTATGTGTCGAGGAATTGGAGTTGGATGGGAGTGAAGATAAATGAGGTGACTGGAATGTGAGGAGAGTTCATAAGCAAAGTATGAAGGGAATGTTTCAGAGTAGAGAAAAGGGCAAGAAGCTAGGGTGCAGTTAAAGGCTGGGAAGAACACAGGAGAGTCTAAGTTTCTATGCTGGATATAAAAAAGGGGAGATCAAAAGATTACAAAGGTAATGACGAGCATTACCTTCATATGCTCATTCTCTGTTGCAGGCGACACAGGATACCTTCTGGAGCCATACTTTATAACACTTATCTGGAACCCTCAGAGCTTGACTAAACACCAGAATAACATGTCTAAGTATATATGTGCAAACATGCACCACTGTAAACCATGTATTTGGCTTTTTCAAAGCCCACTTCCGATGCCTTGACATGTCTAGGGTTGGACACCAATAGTGTCCTGACACAACCTGCAGGATATTTCTAACATGTTGCATGCTTCGTGTGCTGAGGAGACAGGCTGTGCAGCCCCTGGACACTGATACTGTAAGACCAAGCACACAAATGGTCAGCAAGAAAGGCAGCTCAATGTAGTCAACCAACACTGCCCCCAAGAGAGTCATGGGCACAGTACATAGCAGCAAGGGTGAAATACTAACATCTAGTCCTGATTTATGGGCCTAAATAGCATATAGTGCCAGCAAAGTATTACACAGATCAAGCATGAGGTATGTAGTGTAAAATAAGGTTTTGATGATCATTGTATAGCCCAGCTATACTGTGCATCAAACCATCCACCATTTATCAGATAGAAAGGAAGGTGGAGTGAGTCATAATTATCATTAAGTGCACATGTGGCTAGGGACACAATGGCACATGTTTCTCAACCTACACATGCTGATGACTGTGACTCACTCCACCTTCCCTTCTGTCTGATAATTGTTTGTTTGTATTATGTAATGCATGTCTGTCTGTCCAGCACACTCTCCTACACCCCTTTTCTACTCTTTTCCCGTTCACCCTGCCCTTCTTTTCTCTGTATAATGTAAAATGTAGTCCTCCCCCAAAAAATATTTCCCTGTCCCACATAGTCATGTATGTTGGCTGTGTGACCCTCTGCTTAATCTTCACCTGTCATCTACTTTCCAGTACACCCCTTTGCTTCACTTTTATACATCAAACAGGAGCTCATATAAGTGGTTACTATAGCAGTGCAGTTGCAAATTACTTTGTTTACCTTGCTTCCTGCAACACTTGGTGCTGTCCTATCAAGGGGCATGCTGACACATTCAACATAGTTCATAGCAACATTGCTTTATATTGAGATATTTCTGTATGACACTCAATGTTTTATGTTCTTGCGAGACTGTGCAATATAGAGTATGACTGTTTTATGGATTATGCCTTGTGCTTGTGTATTACTTTCACTGTTTGACTGTGTGTGTATCTGTTCACTTTCCTTGCTCATCATGTTCCACCTGTATGTTTGACCTATAGCTCATTCATGTACTCATGTCTTCATTTGATATCTAATTTTTTTTTATATTGGCGTGCAGCACCAATTAACTGCACATGTTTTGCACCAAATTGAAGTCTATTTCTCTGACTCCTAGACTGTGATTCTTGAATGCATGACTTTTTTCTAGAAAACAAAATGTTAATATTATGTATAAAAGCCTGTTCATACCTTCATGGGATTCGTAGGAATCATTGAAATACAAGGTAAGTCAGTCATGTACCCACCTTAGACTGTCGCTAGCCCAGCCATTGATGAATACCCACCCAATCATCCAGTTCTCATTTAAAGGACGATAATGAGGCACACTGCTTGATTTGTAGCAAGTGTCTATTTCAGAGGTGGGGAAGACATGGGAAAATGAACCCATCTCTTCACCATGTGTTTTTTCTTTCGTGCTGATAAAAACTTGGATCCCTGGTTGAAGTATTAATGGGACTCTTTGATTTTTGAAGATACAAGAGATCCAGGACCACTGAGTCTCTAATGCATTGGAAGACAAGGCGTAGGTTTGCCCTCAAGAGTCTCTAAGATAATAAACACCACCTCCTGTCTTTACTGGTAGCTTAGATTTTTGTTTTCAGACAGAAATTTTCTTAGTTGTGTTCATCAGGGTCTTTCTAGTTGTTTGATATATCTAATGTGATACATCCCAAAGCAGGAATTGTATTCAAAAAGTGGCCTAATCAATACTGAATATAAGGGGTGAGTGACTCCTTGATTTGAATAAAATTTCTTTGGAAATTAACTCTTCCAAATAGATTGATTTTCTAACTAATGTATTTGCATGATGCTCAAAGAAGAGGGGGTTATCAACCCAAGTACCAAAGTCTTTAACAACATTCGCATTTTGGAGTGGGGAGTATCTATGATGTATCCTGAGGGCAGGGTTTGTATCCCATATGTGACAATATTGCACTTTTTAGCATTTCATTTGAACCCATTTTAAGTTTGTTAAGTATTTATGAGTGTAAGTTCTTGCTGAAGGGCTTGGACATCAGATGACTGGTTTAGTTTAGGCTTTAAGAATTCTGGAACAGTTGCTAAAGGTCAAAACAGTAAACATTTGAAAACATGCAACTTAAAAATCTGCTACAAAATGCTGTACAATCTGCAATTTAGGGAACACTAGAATAATGGATCTAAATATAGGATTGTACAGTATATCCAAATCTGCAAAACGTAAGTATTGCTTGAGAACAGCAATAAGTGTGCCCAGGATACATTGTGCCTCAGTCATGGAAAGTAGTTGGCAACTACACAGTGATTTTAGCTGAGTACTATTTTTAGTCCATCTGTTTAACATTAAAAGAATTTAAAAAAGTATAATTGACCTGTTTTGTTTTGCCTGTACATTTTGTTGCAGGGATTAGAAATAGTCAGTATTTTTTAGAAAGGGTTCAGTGAGTACAGCAGAACTTTCAACTTGTAAGCAACCATTAACATAAATGAAATTACAGTAACTGTGCTTAACTGATGTACAGTACAAGCACCATCACATACATCGACATATGTATGAAGACTACATCTATAAATCATCCCCACAGCACACACAGTATAAGTATCATATATATATATATATATATATATATATATATATATATATATATATATATATAGTTCCCTATCAGAAGCCTGAAACACTATAAGCCTGAAAATCAAAATCCTGAAAACTAAAGCCTGAAAATTCAAAATCCCGAAAACCCAAAATCCTGAAACTCAAAATCCTGAAAACACAAATAATGCTAATATGTCACTATAAAGACACTAATATCTACCAACTGACCCTGACCCTAACCCTAACCCTAAGGTCCGTCACTATCGCACACTCACCTGACCAGCCCTAACCCTAACTCACTTAAACCGCCCTAACCCCAATATTTGTCACTATTGCATACACGCCTAACCTGCGCCCTAACCCTAACTCACTTACACCGCCCCTAACCCTAACATAAAACCAACCGCACACTTACCTGACCCCAATGCATGACCTAACACCACAGGGCTAACAATAGCAAAGCCACAATGACGTCAGTATGTCCATTTTGTGTTTTCAGGATTTTGAGTTTCAGGATTTTGGGCTTTCGGGATTTTGAATTTTCAGGCTTTAGTTTTCAGGATTTTGATTTTCAGGCTTATAATGTTTCAGGCTTCTGATAGGGAACCATATATATATATTTATGGATTCACTTATATGCTCGAAATCCTGAAATATCGAATTTCAGAATCTCGAGCCCATAAAGTGGAAAACCTAAAACACCGAACACTCAGAAGCGCAAATTTCAAAATCTTGCATTTCGGAGATGTTGGATTAGCGTTTCTAGTGTTGTGCTGTGTTCATGGATTCAGGTAAGTGTTTATCTTTTAAGGGTTTTAGATAGGAGCTTTAGTGTGTGTTAGTGTGTTTTGTTTCTGTGGTGTGTGAGGGGATGTAGCTTGTTTGGTGGTGTTTTGTGTGTTTGTGTATGTAGTGTGACCTTGGAGTTAGTATATTTAAGTAGGGGGGAGGGGGTGCAGCCCCCCTACATGGGGGGTACAGGTGGGGCTTGCCCCCCTGCTTGTAGTTAGGACTGGGTTGTGTTTTTGTTTGTGGGGAGGAAGGTGTGTTTATGTGTGTGGTGTGTGTGTTGCATAGAAGTTATTATATTGAATTTTGCGCTTCTGAGTGTTTGGTGTTTTAGGTTTTTCACTTTATGGGCTCGAAATTCTGAAATTCGATATTTCAGGATGTCGAGCATATATAGTTAATCTCTGTCTCTCTCTCTCTCTCTCTATATATATATATATATATATATATATATATATATATATATTAGTGTGTGTGTGTGTGTGTATGCATCAACAGTACATCTGCAAAGCATCCCTAGACAATGATATACAATACAAGCATCATCACATACATTGGGTATGCTTGAGCAGTACATCTCTAAACCATCTTCAGACAGCCATATAGGTTCATAGGTTCATAGGTTGGTACTAGGCTATCAGCCCTAGGGCCTATACAAGCTTAGTCATAACAATTCCCTGGATACTTCTTCCCACAGTTTTTACTTCTCTGGACCCCTGTCTAGCAGGGCGACTGACATGATCCCCGGGGTGAATTTCCTATCTCCTATCCAATCATTAAGGTTCCTTTTGATGAGGGCCAAGGAGGCACTCTGCTTGATATGTATGGGCAGTCTATTCCAGAGTATGGGAAGTTTCTAGGTCAGGAACCTATCCCTTCAGCATGTTTTGTTCATTGTGATGACAAGGTCTAGATCCCTGGAGTGTGTGGCTCTGAGGGATTGGGATTTCTTTAAGTGGAGCATGTCCAACAGCTCAGGGTTTGACATGGCCTTGTATGTTAAGCAGAGATCACCTATGAGTAGACAATATGCCACAGAGTATAGCTGGAGTTTTTTTAGATGGTCAGCATATGGTATCTGCTTTAGGGCTGTGATTCTTTTAGTGAGGTATTTCTGTGGCCTTTCCAGCTGTTGCAGATGTCTTGTGAGGTACATACCAAATGGGGCATTATACTCTATAATGGGTCTAATGAGTACAGTGAGGCAATGACCTCCTCCTTTTTTTCTGGATGAAAAGCCCTTAGTGATGAGGTGTGCCACATAGAAGGATTTCCTGACTGTTGTGGTGATGTGGTTATCGAAAGTGAGACCACTGTCCACCTGTGTTCCTAAGTCTCTCATCACACTTTCGATGTTTAGTGTACCTCCACCTATGTGGTAATTCATGGGTACATGTTTTTTTCCAAAGGGGATAACTATACATTTCTTGGCCCATGGCTCTGTTACCAGGCATTTGTTTCTGTAAAGCCCTTTTGTAGAATATCCACATCATTTGGGGATTCAATAATGGCTCCCAGTTTGCAGTCATCTGCGAACTTTGTTAACCAGAGTCCCTTAGTGTTGGCCTGTACTTCAGAGAAGTAGATGCCAAACAAGAGTGGTCCCAGAACTGAACCCTGAGATACTCCACTTGTCACTTGTCTGGAGCTGGATTTGGAGTCGGCTACTTTTACAGTCTGGGTTTTGTCAGTAAACCATTTGGCAACCCATCAAGTGACATAGGGATTTATGCCCAGCTTAGTAAGTTTATCTATGATTCCAGATTGGGGGATGGTGTCAAAGGCCTTGGCAAGGTCCAGATAGGCTGTGTGGACCGCCTTACCCTCGTCCACAGCTCTGGAGACTGATTCGAAGAAGTCAGTCAGGTTCAGGAGACAAGATTGGCCCTTCACAAACCCAAACTGGGTGGGGTCCAGTGTTTGAAGGTTGCCAATGTCTTTGTTTATAAGTTCCATGATAATGCATTCCATGCCCTTTCAGATCAAGCTCGTCAGACTGATGGGACAGTAGTTCCCAGGATCCAAGGTGGATCCCCCCTTATGGAGTGGGATAACTGTAGCTGTGCGCCACTCAGTGGGCACAAAGCCTGAGGTGAGGCTATGCTTAAACATGACACTTAGGTGAGGTCCCAGTTTATTTTGTAGTTCATGTAGTGCACAGCCTGGGATGCCATCTGGTCCCATGGATGCTGTATTCTTAGCTTTGGAGAGTGCGGTTTCTACCTGTGTGGCCATGATTACCGGAATTTGGCAATCCTTTGGTTTTGAGATGGGCCCTTTAGGGGGTAAGACGGGAGTGAAGTTGGCACTAAATCGATCTGCCAGGATATTGGCAATATCCTTGGGATCAGTATATTTAATACCATTCTGTTGAAGCTCAGAGCAGAGCCGAGCATTGCCATTTAGATTCTTGACTTAACTATAGAATGCCTTGTGGTTGTCTTTGGAATCTTTGGCAATTTTATTTTTATAACTAGCTTTTGAGGATTTTATGAGGGATCTCAGCTTCTTACTGAGGCTGGTGAGGGAGTTTTTTGCATCCTGTTTTTTCCCTCTTTTCTGCAACAGTTTCTTCCTTCTGTTGTATAGTTTGTTTATAGCAGGGGACCACCAGATTGGCTTTCTTTTTTGGAGGAGAGCATCTTCGTACTATTTGGGATGGCATGATTCATGCACGAGTGGATGTGCTCATACAGTGCCTTAGTGTAAGATTCTGCAGTCGAACTTTCAGATCCCGTCTGCATGGGTGTCATGAAGTTTGTCACTTCTGACTTCAGTAGCATGAAGTTGGCTTTGGAGACTTTTTTTAAGGAGGTTTCCTTACTGGGGGTGGGATGTGAATGTCAAAGGCGATTTGCTTATGGTCAGACCTGACCAATGAGGGGGTGACCACTGGTGTGGAGCATCTATCTCCCTTGTTGGTAATGACCAGGTCTAGGATATTGGAGCCCCTGGTGGGACAATGGATTAGTTGATCCAGAGCATTGGAATTTATGAATTCCAAGAACCATTGGGAAAAGGAGTTGGTATCTTAGTAGTTTTCCCAGTTAATGGCAGGGTAGTTGAAATCACCCAGTATTAGGGTGTTTGGTTGTATCTTAATATTTTCCAGTATGTTTAGAAAGGTGTAGAGAGAATCTTGGGGCATGGTAGGGGATCTGTAGCAAGCTACAATTTGGTTTGCAGTCTTACCTAGTGTTAGTTGCATCTGGAGAATTTCAGATGCATTGTGTTGGGCAACTAGCCTGGAGGTGTGAATATCTTTGGTGAATATGGACACTCCTCCACCTTTAGTGTTTCAGTCTTGGTTTTGTGGCCGAAAAGTGTGGTAAGAGTTGTAGCCTGGTATTGCAGGGGTGCTCTCTGGAGCCTTGAACCAGGTCTCAGTCACTGCACAGATATCGATGTTTTCCATTTTTAGGTGTGCCTCGAGAGAGTGCATTTTGAGGTTTAGACTTCTAGCATTGAGTAGCATTACCTTCAGATTTTGCATGCATGTATCTGTTACGGTGGTGGTTTTGCCCTTTGAACCTTGCCTAAAAAAGACACTATAGGGGTGGCAACAGCTTTAGCCAGTAACCTGAATCCCAGGGGTGACAGGTGCAGACAATCTCTGGCAAAGCATCATGATTTGTCGATCATGTCTTCCCAGGCTGACAGATACTGGATCCCCTTTGAAGTCAATCATTTTGTCCTTGTACTGTGGTATCATTTTGGGTGAAGGCAGGATGCTACTCAGGGCTAGAGTCATACCTGCCTGTGTCACATGATCCAAGAGCTCTTCCATGTCTCTTTTCATGTAGTCCAGTGAGGTACGTCTCAAGTCATTCACTCCAGCATGGACAATGACAGAGTTGTATTTGTACTTGTTGTGGAGTGACTTGAGTGCATGCATTATGTGGCAGATCCTGGCACCCGGCAGGCAGCTGACTGTAATTTACTCCTTGTTCAGCCTGGTGAGTGGGACATCAGTGTGCCTGACTATAGAGTCACCTATGGATAAAGTGTTAGGCACATTGTCTTGCCTTAGGGGCTGTTGTTGGGTGGCACACTGGTGTTGTGAGCTATATGTCACTTTGGTTGTGACTGGTGTTTGTTTGCATTTCAGCTTCGGAGGTCCTTGTTGCTTGGGCAGGTTAATGTTAAGGGCCTCTGCATATGTGGGTTTAGTGTTGCTATGTATGGGTGTTGATGGTGTGGGTTTTGAATGGCTATGAGTTGTTTGAGGTGTAATGCAGGTGTTAACTTTCTCCTCGACTGTCTAGCACAATCTTGGCCAGAGAGAGCTTTGCTTTCAGTTTGGCTATGTAAGTGCATCTCTCACAGGTTGTAGAGTTGGGTGGTAGGAGAAGAGGGTTGTCTGTGTACATGAGGCAGTTGCCACATTGCCCCAGTATGCCCAGATTCACCAGGTGGACAGGAGAAATCACCAGAAGCTGACCCTTGGCCATGCCTATTTAGGTGCTATTTTTTGTAAAGTATAAGAGCTGTTTTCCCTTACCTTTGCAAGGTACTTTGCAATTATAGGCTGTTTGGTGCCTACAATTAATTTCTCCTTATTGACAATATCAGTGAAAAGACACAAAAATGGAATAAAGTTTTATAACACAGTGCTAATTTTTAAGAAAAGGTAAAATACTATATGTATATATATATATATATATATATATATATATATATATATATAATTGCAATGGATTGTGCTAGGCTTTAGGAAATATGGGATTATCCATGACAAACTATGTTCAGTCATAAAGTCTTCGATCTTCTGACAGCAGCATAACAGTCTTGGGTACACTATGTGCTATTCACAGCCTGATATGATAATTTGCTTAAATAATTAAATAAAATACAAGCCCCACTGCCAGTGATCATACTGAAAGGACTATTCAAACATGAATAGCACTGAGCAAAGTGTTTCTTGCCATGACTGGATATTTTTTAAACTTTTCCATTTTCCAGGAAGGTGGCTAGATATGAAATGTTTCTGCATATAAATGCAAACACATTTGGTTTATATGTATATCTGGCAACATTCTATTAATATAGAAAATATTAAAAAATCCTGTGGCTTAGCAATCCTGTGCCTTAACCCCTGTGCTATCAGATTGACTCCTATTATAAAAAATATTGCTTCTCAAATAATTAATTTTTAATACTCCCATACTGAGTTTTACAGTGGTCTACATTTGCATTTATACCACTGAGCTGAGGAAGATAAGACCCAAAACGTGGTGCATCCTTTTGCTCTTTCCCAACGTAACCTCTACAGCAAATTAACATTGTTAACTATGAATACTGGACTGAGTCATTTGCTTTAGGTTTTGCATGATGATATCATAAAGATTATAATCAAGTAGCAAAATAAAGTTGAAGAAAATGTGTGTGTGTGTGTGTGTGTGTGTGTGTGTGTGTGTGTGTGTGTGTGTGTGTGTGTGTGTGTGTGTGTGTGTAAGAGCACCCTGATGTGCCTGTGTGTGTGTGTCAGCCTCTCTGTTGCACACATACACACACACACACACACACACACACACACACACACACACACACACACACACACACACACACACACCTTGAAATCTGTATATTTCTTAAAGAATTCCTCAGTTTTTATTTGTAGATATACACATTCTTCTTCTGAAGACAAAAAGCTAATATTTGGTCTAATTTATTGTATCTGAAAATACCAGACATCGAATCTTTACATATCTCTAGAGTTCATGTCTCCTCTTTGCAATCCTTATTCATTTCTTAAGGGACTTTATCTAAAGCCTACCAATTTATTATCCATGTTAGACCAGGAGATTGTTTTACTTGAGCTTTTTCCATGACTTGCTACAGTGCTGCTTCTAGTATACACTTCATTTTAATTACCGTTCAGAATATTCTCCACATTTTGTCTTAGCTTCCTCTCACCTGAGCCCACTGGGCTGAAGAAAGAATTATTCCCCATGCTGTTTCTTAGCCCTTCTAGTTCAGATCTGTAATTGGCTCTGTGTTTTTGACTTTTTGCTAATAAGCAGCTTACTTTCTCTCCCTCTAGACTCAACCCACCACTTTTGTTTCATGAATTTTACAAGGGAATTTAATAGATGCTTTAGGCTATGCAAAATGTTGTATGAAGGAAAGCATTAATGCTGTAGTTTTGACACAAAGGACATGTGAATGGCTGTTTATCATTACCGTCAGGTCTCAAAATATTCCTTAGGAGTTCTGGAGGACAAAGGGGGAAACAGAAACAGAGCTACATGAAAGAATATTAACCTGTGCTTTGTAACCAGCTATAATTGGTTAGTACTTCACATTAACTTTCTTCAGGCAGCCAGTCTCATTATTTTTACACATGCATAATAACACTGCTTATTTAAGACCAGAGCCCTGTTCAAAATAATGTCAGGTCAGAGTTAGCTCTGAATTTGCATACTGCATGTTAAGGTGGAATGATTTTCTTTAACACTGACTTTTTGATGATTTTTACAGTTTAATGATTGTAAATACATTCAAAGCACTGATGTGGCAATAATCACATATTGAGCATACAATAACTTACAGAACATGAAACCTGAGTGGGTCATTGTGCAGATTCCAGGTCCACACTGTGTATATCAATTGTACGGCAATCAGTGGAACTCAAAAATACTGCAAAGTAAAAATGTTTTTTGTGGCTAGAAATTATCGGGAATTTTAAACATGCATATGTTTCTGAAGTCCTTGCAGCCATAATCTTTCATAACTGGATTTTTGATACACTATGGTAATATATTTTGGAAGAACTTTCATCCAGGCAAGCTTCATTTAATTTTATAGTCAAACAACACTAGAAATGCACCAATGTACAAAGAAAGTGAATGCGTGACAGGTTAGAGAACCTTTTAAGTCAGATTTACAGATGATGCATGCAATATGTTTAATAAATATAATTCTGTTCCTTCATGTATTGTTTTCTTCACTGGTGTCATATATTCATTTAAATTAGTCATGCATACTTAACATTCAAATAAAGTAAGATATGTTTACTTGTACTTCTGGATAACATACATGCAAATTAATGTGTTGATTAAGTGTTACATACTTTTTCTTCACATTTTGAAATCTTTTAGAATATCTGTCATCAGCCAATAGCAATTACATTCTCAAAGTTACTGATCACTTTGTAAGAGAATATGCTGACAATTATATCATCAGCCTTGAAGTGTGAGAGATAACCAGCGATCATTAGCCTTGAACATTTTAACTAGTTGAAAGGAACAGGACTAAAAATATACATGATACATATTTTGATACTGGATTTTGTTCCAGAAAAGGAAAACATGCAGTTTATATAATGACTCAAAACAAAAACTGCATTTTGACTTTTTGACTGGCTATATCCTCACAAGGAATTGAGTGAAATGGTAAATGTGTTCATAATATAGCATCATTTGGGATGCCTTTGCATTCTTCCACCTTAAGAGAGAGATCTAAGATGCTAAAGTGAAGAAAATAAAAAGAACTTGGGCGTGTGGGTGTCAGGTTGTCAGTATTCTGACAGCTATGGTAACTACCCTCTAATCCGGCTGGCTCGAGCCATGCTCTCATATGACACCACAAGGACTGACTGACAGCTGAAATATGGGCACTTCTTATGAGCAGAAATGACATCCAGTCTATTAAGGCTGACAAGCACAAAGCAGAGATTTGCCCTGACTGGTTTGGTACTGAAGCCTAGTAAAGGGGTTATTTGAAAGGTCTTAGAGAAAGTGTCAAACTCAGGCTCAGATGATAACAATATTGTAATCATAGCATTGTACAATAAAATGCCATGATTGCTCATACAGGCATGGAACTTTACATCAGGAGAGTGAAGAATGTCAGTTTATAGCACTGAAATCTGAAAGACACAGATGTCAATGAACTTTTATTATGAGCTATGGCATCATCTGCAATGTCTAAATCATTTGTATGGAAATTAGTAACTACATTGTGATGGGACTTTCATAATAATCCTTTGGATTGCTCTAGCATGTATAAATGCAATAAGGGGCTAAAAAATTGTACTTTTGAAGATATTATTATTATTACTTTATCTTTGCTATTATTGCAAGGCACCATATAGGCAGCAAAAAAACTCAGTGCTATTATAATTAGGAAATGATGCTTTAAAGCTGCATAAATAGAAATGTCTTTCATAACTTGTAAAGTAATTCTTCAAAGTCTATCAAATTACAATAATGCAATTTGGCTTGGAAAAATGGGCAGATAAAGGTACCCAGACTGGCATTATATAAGCTTATTTTGATATTTATTAAAAGTGGTTAATGTTGCAAAAGATCTGTTTGGTGTCAGTCCCTCACCCTGAATGATTCTGAGCTCAGGTGCAACTGAAACAATTTCATGGTGTTTTGCTTACTTGGCATATTTAAGTCACATTTCTTATAAAAATTCTTTCAAGACTCTTTCAGCCTAGGTTAAAACAGACAGATTTATATTTAGGTAAATCTTAACCAAAATTAAAATTTCATCAGCTTGCACTAAACTTTGGGTAGGGAATGGTTGGGGTACCCAGGGTCTATGGCACAATTAGTTTTAAAACTCTATGAAAAAATAAAAGTTGCTTTTAAAAATGTTCTAGTTGGTCCAAAAGTGCTACTGAGACAGAAAATGTCAGTTCTTTCTCGGTAGATCCTAAATGCTTTTTGAACATGAGTTATTTTAGTCTCAGGTGGATGCCACCCATTTCTGACACAAATGGTTCTTTTTGTTTTGTTAACGTATTATTGAATTCTGCTGTCAGGTCTGCTGCTCTTTTTTGTACATTACTTTTCTCACATACTTTTAAATTGCTTCAGCTATACACAAGGCTTCAAGGGAGGTAATTTGCATTTATGTATGTATGTATGTATATATTTATTTATTTATTTACTTATTTTATTTATCTTTGATGAGCAGATTTGTCCCACCAGGCAGTGGCCTCTTTTCAGGGGAGACACAAGGTGGTAGTTATACTGACAAAGGGAAATTTGGTGAGGGCACTGTGAAAATCCCCTTACTCCTTTTTTTTATAAGTACCATGGGGCAGCCACCTGCACTGTCATAACAGGTTTAATGTCCCCCTACCTGTGTATCCCATTACTACAGAAAGGAATTTTTTTCTAAAACTATATGTTCTGATATTCAAAAAAAAGCTGCTTTCTAAACACCTTATCAGTTCCAACACTAAGTCCTATAGATTTAGCTTCATGAGACATTTTCTGCTTCATGATTTTTCTTTTTTCTTACTGTCATGTAATGCAAGGGTTAGTATGCATTGTGCCACTCATAGAGTTCCTCTGCATTTCCTCTTACAACTAAATATTTACAGTGAGCCTCATAGCCTTCTTTTCTACATGGTCTGTTATTGAATTCTAAAGGTAGGGGTCCTTCTGTGAAGATTAAGTGTATGCAGTCACTGCAAATAGTCAGAAACATATATTGGGAATGTATAGCCCTTCTAGCCACTGATAGCTCCAGGACAATCCAGGATTAACCTCAAACTAGGCTGCTGAAGTCTCAAACAACATGATCAACTCTGGGATCGCTGTACCCCAAGGGTAAGGAGAAACTTGTTACGGTCCATTTGTGGGTAAGAAGAAGTCCTCCTTAGCAGTGATGTAATTTTTGCTTATTGTTCCTTAATCCTCTCATACAAAATTAATTGTTATGATTAGCGATACTCCAGAAGTATCTGGAACCCTTTGGTGAGGTGCAGCCTGCAATAGGAAGAACAGTCCATAAGTCATGACCCTATATTTTTACAGTTTATTTAATTAATTTTTACCTTACTAGTGTATACTTGCTAGATATAACTCATACTGGTAGCTGCATGTACCCAATTAACTTCCCTAATTTTTGAAGAACATCCCTGATTTTGCCTCATATTTTGACCTCGCACTTCATATTTTTTTTTTTTGGATTTTCTGGTATACCACTGAGGAAGGATTACAGTCCAAGTCAATAAAGCCAGGCATTAGCTGTTCATTCTTTTCATTCTTTAGGAATCCATATTGATGCAAAACTCAGAACTCTACTCAATACCAACTAACTGCATTGCCATAACACCAATTAATACTTACTCCTTTTCTTAACTTGTAGATTTTCATATGCTGGTTACATGACTTAGCATTTGTTAATGACATGGCATGTGTTGATATAAATAGCATGTACAGTAGACTCCCTCTCATCCGGTCACACTGGGACTGGACCTTCGGCTGGATAAATGAATGGCCGGTTAATCAGAAAAAGCATACAAAATAGCAGTTATAGGTTATAAATCAGCTAGAATAACAGAATTTGTGTTAGTATGCATTTTTCTAATGAATATGAAGTCTACAACTCAAATATCTGTCATTAATTAGCCAAGAAGAAGTGGAAGTATTGTTCTTCTCTGTTATCTTTTGCTAGGGCTGCAGCAGAAATTTGATTGCCGCTTAAAGAGGAGGACAGTTAAAAAGAAGCCAGATAAGAGGGAGTCTAGTGTATTATGAAAAGAACTATGAAAGCATAGGTGGTGCATATCCACTCAGCAAAATGTTGTAATACACTGGACATGTGTTTATCTCTGCAGTGAGGAAGTTGATTTCCATATTAAGAATATTCTGAAAGGCATTTGGTGTATATCAATCATCCACATCTTAATACGTTCAAAAAAGACAAAATAACTTTGTTCGAACTATTGCTGCCTGCTTGCAAATGAAGTAAGCTGCAGTTGTCTTCCCACCTTAGCTCTGTACAAACCTGTCATTTATTGATAACCATAGTCATTGTTAATACTTAAGGTGCTGTGATGGCAGACTAGAGGAAGGGACATCGCAGAAAGTCTGGAGTAATTATTATCATATGCTGGCATGGGTTTTGTCTTTGTACCTCTCAAGAAGAGTGTAACACAGGAAATAAAAAGATGCCTGCTGCAGTCTTGTCCAAATACATGCACACACACACACACACACACACACACACACACACACACACGCACACACGCACACACGCACACACGCACACACGCACACACACATGCACATATAACACACACATACCTCACAGCACACACACGCACACATACACACACACACACACATACGCACGCACGCATGAGCGCGCGCGCACACACACACACACACACACACACACACACACACACACACACACACACACACACACACACACACACACACACACCAATCACACACATTTTCAGATGCACACACAAATGTTTTTTAACTGAGAATGCTCAACTAAGTAGAAGCCCATGTTCAGGCATGCCCAAAAAGAAAAATCCCTGAGACAATGTAAAACTACTGATTGAAAGTAGACAAGTCTAAAATATCAGCTTTAACATACTGAAAATATCATTTCTGCTAAATCAGTTTGCAATTATTCAGGCTATAGGAAATAAATATATAATAAGCACTTCACAGTCCTTCAAGACTGGCTACTAACATGCAGTATAAATACCAAAGTTTAATATTTTAGTTCCTAATTATGGTTCCCTTCAGGTTTTCAAAACTGATTGCTAATTTTAATTTTTTTCAGCCAGTTTACTTAATACACTTTTCATCCATGATTTTTGCTTCCTGTGATTGTAGGAATGGATGGGCTCGGGTGTTATTCTGAAAAGTATACTGACAAACAACAACTTCTCAGGAAAAGAGAGTGATTTAATAGATTGTTCCTTCTTCATGTTGGAGCAACTGTAGGCTGACAATATGGTGGTTGCCTTCACATTGGAACATGGATGCAAGGGGACTTTCCCTCTGAAAAAAGAGCACTTTTCATAGATTTGTGTATTTATGAATTATACAAATCCAGTTTACTTTTGATGCATGTGCTTTAATGTCATGTGAGTTCAATCAACTAATTTCAATTAATTGCTACCTTTGTTTTGTGTTTAAAACACTTTATGTTTGAGGAATAGTAGAGGAATCTAATGTTAAACATATTCCACTAGTCAGGCTATTTTCGAGGTATATTCTGTAAGACATGAACTATGGTATAAGGCTAGGGTATAAGACATGAACTATGGTATAAGACTAGGGTATAAGATATGAACTATGGTATAAGATAGGGTATCAGACAAAAGAAAATATAAATAAATAAAATTGATATATGTGGTTAATATACAGTAGATGTAATCTTTTGAGGAGCAAGCAAATCAAGTCATCAATCGATTCCAAGAGTGAGAGGCTGAATGAAGGGTTTAAAAATAAATAACTTATAGAAAGAAGAAATTCAGGGCAGAAATGTGTTTGAAGATAAGACGAAGGATCAGAATTATAAATAAGGACATGGAAATATAATTGAAAGAGAAGGACCCTGAGAAACAAACAAGTCCAAACCATCCATAAAGCAGATTTGAGGATAATAAAGAAAAATATAAAAAGTATAAATGACTGGAAGAGATGAAGGCTGCAAGAGAGGGGTATTAGGGTGATAGCATGAGGTGAATAAGGTAAAAATGAGAGGGCAACAGAAAAAATCGAAAGATTAACAGAGAAAGAGACTTTACAGTGAAGATTAGCGTGAAATGAATATAAAGGTATAGACAATGCAAATATTAGCAGGAAGGATACAGATAGTAAGATAGTGAAAAAGAGGAGATTTTGAGGCAGAATATCAATTTAAGGATAGATAAACATGGTATGGAGGTGTGATGGTGACAGAAGAAAAAGTGAGATGATGTAGGCATCAGATTGAGGGAACACACTTCATACAAAATTGTTTTATTGGATATAAAGAACATACATAACTTGTTTGGCAGATGTGTGAGCAGGTTACTTTATACTACATTGACAGTTTCAGCTTGTTTATATGAAGATTAACAGGTTAAAATGTGTCATTTTCCTGGACCTATTATTTGTTAGGTAAGTGGTTCCAAAGTTAAGACACACATAGAAAGATTTCTGCATTACCCTGTTTATTATGTGTTTTAGTCAATTACAGAAGACATCATGTTTCAGTTTTATCCATTGAAAAATGTGGATATAGCTGTTAAGGTAGTATTGTGTAGGGATTAATGAATCAACAATGCCTGAACTAGTTTTATTTCATTATCATGTTCTTACCATTTGAGGATTTTTTCTGTCAATACATTAATTAGTGGTAAAGTGAGAGCTGGCAGCAAGCACTGCAGTAATGCAAGATCTGATTCATATTTTTGCCCATAGATATTTAAATATTTTCAAGAATAATAGAGCCAAAGAAAAATACAATTACAATGGAAACCAATTCGTAAAATTTTACCAAAACGTAGGTGATGCTTTCATGTGCACAGGTGCTCCAGCAGCTGTGCGCTTGAAAAAGAATCGTTTATTGTCATACCCAGCTAGATAGTTTATGTCACTTATGATGTTAATAATACACCTATGTCCATTATAATGTTAATAATACATCTGTGAGGTGAGGTGGCATTGAAGCACTGGCACAGATTCCATTCTGAAACAGTGAAAAGTATGGGCATGGCCGCTGTAGAGTTTAGAATTAGTTCAGACTGATTGAACCATGCTTGTAATTTGCTAAATGACTTCACTTATTAATATTTCACTGTGGCCACACAGTGGGCACTGCACATGAAAACAGAATCATCTGCATATTATAAGAGACTGGCTGTTTAGGTGTATGGCCATATAGGATTATGAAAATTCTAAACCTGAGAAATCCAAGGAATGATTAATGGGATTACCCATGTAAACATCTTTCTGACTAGGTAAGCTCATTACTCACTTACAGTTTAACTATGAAACACAAATTGTTGACTGATCGTTGCAGCAATATATAAGATTCTTAGAAGCAATTAATTGTCGCACTCCTAATAAAACTACATAGGCACCCAAAGACATTTGACGACCTTTATTGTAAGGGAAAAGGAATAACAAACAACAACTTTATTGAAGCACACAGACTCAAGCATTGCAACAAATAAGATAGCTAAACATAAGGGCAGCGCACCTGCTCACCCTTGGATAAGCAGCATCCTCCACTTGCTCACTTATCATTGTAATCATGCAGGCAGCGTCCCCGCTCACTTTAATATCATAAATTCCATACTTCCATTTCAAGTCATCCAACATCAAATCACCACCTCAATTCCAAATATCCTACTGAGTGTGAACAGAAGAGGGTCAAGCCTGACCCTTTTCTCCACCCACCAGCCCAAAGGGCTGTTCCCCCTCAGACCATACCACTTAGGTTCATAGGTAGGTACTAGGCTATCGGTCCTAAGGCCTATACAAGCCTAGCCATAACAATTCCCTGGCTATTTCTTCCCACACTATTTACTTCCCTTTTCAATAGATCCTCCACCTTCAAGCTCAGGTTAAGGTCAAATAAAGCTAGCCCAAATTCATTGAGATGAAATCCATCCGACCTGTACCATACAGGATCCCTGCTCTCAAACTCCACATGTCATATTGTATGCACCCCAATTTCCTTCAAATATTTTGCCAATGTAAAATTAACATACTTCTGAGCTCTCTCCACCACCATAAAATTCCTTGCAGTTCTCCACCCAACCAGGGAATAATCTCAGGCCATATTAAAACCAAGGATGGATACATCCTTCTCATTGCTAACACATCCTCACAAATGTGATAAACCAACTGCCTTTTTGGAACCTTACCTAAATCATTCCCTCCTAAATGAATCAACAAAAGCTGCAGCAACTTCCAGTGACTCTGTAACCCAATAAATACCTGCAACATCCTGATCCACATCAAGCCTCTAACACCATGCCAGATAACCTACCATGCAAAACGGTCCAGCCCCAAATTAATTCGATTGCGTCTAATTGCTGCTTGCCTAGCTGCCCAAAAGACAAAAGAATGACCCAAGATAATGATCCTTCTGCTACTAAAAAAATTTAAATAAAGCCTCCTACAAAGCTACTTTAGTCAAAAAGGCACTGGAAGACCACCTTCCCACCCTCTTGATTACTTCTATAGAACTTCCTTCCTTCGCTAAGTCTGATGCTCTACCCATCCTAAAAGAATGAGAAGAAAACTTATCCCCTTCTAAACCAACACTACAAAGAGCCCTTCTCATAATCAAATTCAATTGCTCACCCATCAAGTCTTTACCACCTACCGAAGTAAAAACTAACCTTGCACTCTACCCCTCTGAACCACCCACAATCTCTTTCCCCACACAACAGGACATCTCCAACTTACCTCAGCCTCTTCCAATGCTGGATGCAATGCTGCTGTTGGAGCTCTCTGCTGAAACTTGCTTCTGCTTCTTTCGGCTTTTCCTGGTTAGGGGTCACCACAGCAGATCACTTGTTTCCATTTCTTCCTGTCCTCTGCATCTTGCTCTGTCACACCAACCACCTGCATGTCCTCTCTAACCACATTAATAAACCTTGTCTTAAGCCTTCCTCTTTTCCTCTTACCTGTCAGCTTCATCCTTAGCATCCTTTTCCCAATATACCCAGCATCCCTCCTCAGCACATGTCCAAACCAACGCAATCTTGCCTCTCTGGCTTTCTCTCCAAACTGTCCAACCTGGGCTGACCCTGTAATATACTTATTCCTAATACTGTCTGCCCTCATCACACCCAGTGCAAATCTTAACATATTTAACTCTGGCACATCCAGCTCTGACTCCTGCCTTTTTGTCAATGCCACTGTCTCCAACCCATATAACAGCTGGTCTCACTACCTTTTTGTAGACCTTCCCTTTCACTCTTACTGGTACTTGTCTGTCACAAATTACTCTTAATACTCTACTTCACCTACTCCACCCTGCCTGTACTCTCTTCTTCACCTCTCTTCCACACTCGCCATTACTCTGAACTGTTGATCCCAAGTATTTAAACTCATCCACCTTTGCCTACTCTACTGCCTGCATCCTCACCATTCCTCTATCCTCCCTCTCATTCACATGCATATATTTTGTCTTAGTCCTGCTGACCTTCATTCCTCTCCTCTCTAGAGCATATCTCCACCTCTTCAAGGTCTCCTCAACCTGTTCCCTACTCTCACTACATATTACAATGTCATCTGCAAACATCATAGTCTATGGGGACTCCTGTCTGATCTCATCTGTCAACCTGTCCATCACCAGTGCAAATAAGAAAGGGCTCAGAGCTGATCATTGATGTAATCCCACCTCCACCTTAAATGCATCTATCACTCCCACTGCAGATCTCACCGCTATCACACTATCCTTGTACATATCCTGTACCACTCTTACATACTTCTCTGCCACTCCCGACTTCCTCATACAATACCACAACTCCTCTCTAGGCACCCTGTCATATGCTTTCTCTAAGTCCACAAAGACACAATGCAACTCCTTCTGACCTTCTCTGTACTTCTCCATCAACACTGTCAGAGCAAACATCGCATCCGTAGTGCTGTTTTCTGGCATGAGACCATACTGCTGATCACTAATCATCACCTCCCTTCTTAATCTAGCTTCCACTACTCTAAACCTGCAAAACTGAAAATGAGACACGCTATCAGCTATCTAATTTTTAACCCCAGGCACATGCAATGCTGTAAAGGAAAAGTTAATCATCAAGTTTTGCAATATCAGTTTCCTGAGAACAAGTAACAAACAAGGAGCTTTAGCCATCTTAACCAGTAACACTCACCACCACAGTATTATCAGAATAAAAAAACACGCACCTACCTTTTAAACAAACCTGCCAAACCATAGAAGCCACCCAAATTGGCATCAACTCCAAAAAGGCAACATCCTGTTTCCACTCTTCTGACCAATGCTCTGGTCATGGGGCTGAAAACCATTGGCCTGCAAAGTTAGCTCCTATGCCCAGCCCCCCAGCTGCATCAGTAAACAACTGCAGTTCCAATTGCTCTACACAATCGGACTGCCAGAATGAAATCCCATTAAACTGTTCCAAAAATTTCATCCACAACTCTAAATCCTCTTGCACTAGCTTAGTGACCCACACTCTGTGGTGCTTACTACTCCATACTTTCTAAAGAAATGCTACAGACTGGCAAAACATGCACCCTGGATGCACAGCCCTGCAAGTGAAATTCATCAAACTCAACAATTTCATCACCTCTCGCACCCAAACCTTGGACTTGGACTTCACCCAACAGATTTTCTCCTGCAGCTGAACCAACTTGTCCTGCGGTAAACAAAACAAACCTTGTCTTGCATCTACTGTCAAGCCCAAAAAATCCAACACCTTTGCAGGGTCCTCTAGCTTATGCTTAGCCAAAGGTAATCCGAGGGCCTCACACATCCCCACAAACTCACGCAGAGCTGCCTGCGCCTTATCTCGACCATGACCCACCAAGAAAAAATCATCTAAATAGTGAACTGCTTGCTGATCCTCCTCCCTCTGCTGCCAAATCCAGTGGAGTGCTGAGCTAAACTTTACAAAAGTAGAACACACCACTGCACATCCCATAGGCTTGGCAGTGTCCAAATAAAAATTATCCCCAACCACCATGCCCAACAAAGACCAATCGTCCTCCCACACCAGTAGCAAATGAAAAGCCAACTCAATATCTACTTTAACTAACCGGGGATTCTAAAAACTCCTGATAATTCAGACCGCATGATCCAAAGATGAATACGTTACTTTAACTTCTGCACTGGGTATGAACTAAGTCATTCACAGACTTACCCCCAGGGTATGACAAATGATGAATTAAATGAAATTCATCTTGCTTTTTCTTAGGAACCAAACCTAATGGTGACACTTTAAAGTTAGAAAATGGAGGACAACTAAATGGGCCCAACAATCTCCCTGCCTGACACTTCTTGTCAACCGACTCTTGTAAAATCTCCTCCCTCCCTCTCACAGATTTCAAATTTTTACTCACCATACCGTCCCCCACTAATGTGGACTTAATTGAAAAACCTCTTGAAAAACCCTCAATCAATTCCCCTGCCACAACTGGCAATGGGTAATGGGCCAGCAATGACTCCAAAACCTGGACCTTAATAGGTGAATGAATCCCCTGGTCGCCCCCTACCTCCATGAAAGGACCCCCCCCCTTTGCCCCAGAAAATTAGCCCAGCCTCGTCCACCTAGCAATGCTAGGTGAGTATCAACCTAACCTCTATTAAGATGCCTGACCATCAACCTGGCCCCCACCTCCTCACATTGTGTAATGGCATGAGCCCCCATACACTTAGAGCAAATATGGGAAAATTTACAACCTACCCAAGAACTCTTCCCTGCATTAAAAGCCCAACATATCCTGGAACCTCCCTCAGATGGTTGAGCCAATCTACTACCCCTTCCACCAGTGTCCATCATGGTAGAAAGCCAAATGTCCGGGTGTCTGAACTCCCACCACATGGATTTATCCATCGCCTTCCACTTATTAAACTTCTGATCATTCCAAAACCATGCATAGCCTGGCCGCAACCTCTCTGCTTCCCTGATAGTCAAAAAATAGGCCAATAGCAGAAGAGCCAACAAAGTATCCCTTTCCAACCAAACCACCATGTAGTATATAAAACCAAGGACTCAATTATCCCATGACCTAGGCTGAAACCTACCTACCCTTCTGCAACCTATGCCCGCCAACGCTGCCAAAAGGTCCTTCCCATTAGCTGACTCTGCCTCTGTCAAATGTTGAACCCCATCAGCATCAATCAATTTGAAAATATCAACGACTTCCCCTTTCCAAATCTTCTTTTTCACCACCAGAGATATGTGGGGTGTCAATACAATGAGTGTCCCTTCCTGTTGTAATGCCTGTGTCACCAACCAATTTCCCGGCCGCGACCAAAATCAGACCCCATTGCATCTAAGTCAGACCCCAAAATCCTGATCAAGCAATGATAAGAGTATTATCAAAACCCCCCTCACAATCAACCAATGCCTCTAAACCCCTACCCCCTAGCTCACCTTGAACCCCCTCACTGCACCCTGGCTCCCCCCCCCCGTAACTGCTGCTATCTCCTCACTTCCTGTCAGACTTGATAAAGAATTACCTGCAGAAGATGAAGGAGCCACCACTGGCATCCCAACCTCCATTGCCACACCTTCCATCGCTGACTATCTGGCTGTCTTCGCTCTCAACCCCTGGGTTGCAGGCACTGTCTGCGTCTTCCGGCAGGTTTTTAGATCCTGCACACTAGTTGATGGAACTTTAGTAGATATGTCTTTGAACAGGTCTTCAGCCTGTGCCACAGTACTGGCCCACCTCTGTCTCAATGCTTCAGCCATGATAACCTAATGAAACAAAAGAAGAATTGTTAAAACAACCCATAAAGATAGTCTTACTGGTACTAACCAGTACCTGCAGCCAAATTCAACATGTGAATCCTAAAGATCCCTATGCCTATCACCTATCTCCTAAACCCATACCCCTCACCAACTACTCCCCCACTAACTACCTGCTCTGATTCAGCCTGGGGCTTGTGAGAAAAAAAAACTTGATCCTCTGGCCCTTAACACCACCATCAGACAACCAACCATGCATTCATCTGCAACTCACCAGCAACATCCTACCCCCTGTGACTACAAGCTAGCCTAAGATGGCTGTCTTGGGACTTGAACCAAGCACCACTGCATGTAAAACTGCAACCCTGCCTGCACTATGTTGACCAGCTTCCCACCACCTGGCAACCTCCTCACACACCCAAACCCTTCTCTAACTAAGGAACCTAGCATGCCATTTACCTTAGCTATTTTCCTCTTTTTTATTTATTTATTTATTTTACTAAAAAGGCAATCTGCAATTGCCAACACTACCGTGCATGTGTGACTACCCATACCAGCCGAGAAAAGCTGCAATGGCTTTCCTTCAGCCCAGAAACCACTAACCACCAGGGATACAACACCCAAACAAAGCCACTACACTTCCCCAGGTCCCAGGGACATATCACTAACCACCAGGGAAATGAGAACCGCTCACACAGACCATACAAAGCTGTCACTCGCCTCACTTCCCCAGTCTAAGAGAAAACACACACACCACCAACCGACACTACATCCTAACCAGCCATTAACCACTAACCACCAGAGATACACCAAGAATCAGCACTTACCTGCTGCAATCCTGACGACACAACCAGCATGCTAAGCCACCAAACCAGGATGAGCAACACACTCCTCCATACCCCACCAAGCAGGGCACCCACCGGCCTGCACAGAATTGACCTTACTATCTCTGTTCTCCCTTTTCTTTTGTTTTTTTTTTTTTTTTAAACTTAGCAGCTGGCTACACTAGCGCTACTGTGCAAGCGCACCCAGCAATGAACGGCCTTACCAGCCCACAAATAACTGCTACACCACCAGGAACACAAACACCAACCTAAAACAACCACAACAAGGTGAAAATCCACTAAACCACCATGGAACACACTGAAAGCAACCGAAACCAACCAACCTGGGCAAAATAACCATAAAGCCACCATGGAAAACAAACAAACGAAAGGAAATGCACACACCCAGGCAAATAAACCACTAAACCACCATGGAGCACAAATATGAAGAAAGAAACCCTTATAATTAAAACAAATAACCACTAGACCACCATGGACACAGCTACAAGAAAGAAACCTCAAACTGCTCAACCACCATGATATAACAAGGAAAACTCAAATTAGAAAAACAAAAACACTGATTTTCCTAATCTACCTCCTGTGAAATGTCTACAAATCATATCTACAACAATACTGTCAAACAGGTCATAACTTCTAATATATATGCCTTTTCCATCAACCCACCATAATCTACACTTTAACAAAAAAAAAATCTAAAACCCATAACTGTACTCACCTCACCATCCTATAGCTACCCAAAGTCTACCTTACTCACACCTCAGGTCATCAGGGACATGATCCTGCTTCAACAAGACCACACCAAAATGTGCTTACTCACACTAGTTTCCCCTGCATAAACCCCTAAGACCCACCACTTAGCCTTACCTCACATCCTCCCTCAGCACCAACTTAATTAACTCTTTCCTAGCTGCTCCCTAACTTACCTATCTCCCTACTTCCCAGCCCCCCCCACTCCATCCATACCAAAATCGTCCCGTGACAAATTCGTCTGTTCAAAACTTCACTTATCAGCTCTATAAAAAATGGAAAAGCATGACCTTTACATAGATTTTGTTGCATTTGTTCTCTTAGGAAAGTAAGTACACTATCTACATCATGAGATGTTAAAAGCCATGTCAAGTATTATGTGGTATAAATTATAGACTAAGATGGGAAAGGAGTTATTTCTAGACCAAAGTATCCAATGTTAGGACCATTAATTTTAATCACGCTACATGTATATAACTTAAAATCTGGTCTAACTGTCCTGCTTTAAAAATGGGGTAAACACTTTCTGAATTCCATAAGTATGGTGCAGTGCTTTCAGTTATACATTAATAATCCATGTAGCTGATCTGGTATGGGTTCAGGCAGCCTGCTGCAGAAATCTGGGTGGATAATGATCAGTACATTAATGGTGGATTTGATTTTTAAGACTACTTTGTAAATGTCGGTGTAGCTGTCAGCTACCACTCTATAAAGAGGTAAGAAAATAACCAATGGCAAATTCAGGTTGTATTATACTAGTGAAAGGGGTGGTCTAGGGATATCATTTGGCACAGTGGTTACTAAAAGCTTCATCACTATCAGAATCAAGGACATGGCTCCAAGGGGTGGAGGAGTAACAAGAGGTGCTCAGCAGCAGCTTTATTTAATGAATGGGCAGAACCTTCTTTAATATTTGAAAGCACTGGTGTGTAATGGGCTTTAATAAATATTTCTTTGGCTTCCCACTAAGACTTTTGAAATAGCTGCATTGATTACTATATTTATTATACTCAAACATGATTTAATTTACACATATGCTCCAGTAATGTGCATGGTTAATAAAAACAGAATGTAAGAAGAGAGAGCTCCAGATAATTCAAGACCAAGCATCTCGGTTAATTATGCACAGTAAACCACATTCAGTGGTATTTATTTAGCAAATATTGTGGTGAACTCCAAGGCATATTACTTATTTCTTTGTTTTGTAAAGAGGATATACCAGAAATTCACTTGCTGCTTTTCACAGCTAAGGCATAAACAAAAGCATGCTTCTGCTTAAAACTGGTTTAAGAAATGCTGGCAGTATAAAGCAGGACTGAAGCAGATTTACCAAAGATTCAAGGATTTTTTTTTTAATCAGCATGGTAGGAGATTTTTCAAAAGCAAGAAGTGCTAAGGATCATTTTAAGAAAAGTGTCATTTTTATTTGGCAATAACTATGGAAAGAAAATGAAAGAATAGGGGGTGTAGGGGTACAGACAACTGTATTGCAGCTCCATTTACTAGTAATGATCTACTGGGGATAACACTGTAGGTCTGTATTAGCCAAATTATTCCTGTCTACAATCAGATATATATTGCTTCTTTGTTATTGGTATCAGCTGCTTAACTTACATTCTGAACTAAAAGACATTACATGTCTCTGCTATCTTTTAATTAAAGAGATACCCTCACTTTTAAAGCAAAATATTTTCACTCCCTCCTAAATGATTTTTTTTTTTTGACAGAAGAATAACGTTTGCAGTCAACAAATGATGTTAAATTATAGAAGTACATATTTATTTTTTTATTTCATTCAGAATATGTATGATAGTCAGTTTAATCTTAGTTTATTAACTTTCTAACTCGTAGCAGTATTTTATAAATGACTAATACAGTACTAGTTTTTGACATCGATTATGACTGTATGTGTCCATAATTTTTGAGGTAAGAACTGAAAGCTGTGAAAGATATTTGTACACATGTTTCAATACAGTAACATATTTCTACTGATATTACTATCTCTATCTTATCTTCAGTCTCAGAGAAGTCTTAAATGTTATGGTTTATTGCAGAAGGCACAGTAACATTTATAAACTGTGTCCACTTGCAAGCATGATAATGCATATCCTCAGTTCCATGTAACTTCAAAACTTTCCTTGCCATCATAGACTGAACAATATAGCACTGTTAAGGGTACCAACGCAAAGGCATTTGACATCAGAAAAATATAGCTTACTACACAATGTACTTATCTGTTGATAATTTGAAATACATGTTTTAAGTACTTAAGTGTGGATGAGGACAGGGAGATTCAAGTGTTCAGCAAAAGTAAAATGAAAATGCTTACAAGAACACATTATTCCTTTTTAACCCTCAGTCGGTTTAGATAAAATGAGACAAAGCATCTGCTTCCCCTACTATGGATTTCAAATGTGGATGGCATTAGAACACCATCACAATTTATGTGTATTACAGATACTGTAGACGTACATATAATACTGCAACATGAGGATGCTCATGACATTTGGGAAAATGTTTTACTACATTAATGAATGATACTATACTTTACACAATATATATTGTGTGGGGTTCTAGGTTACTTATCTCAGTATCTGTTCTTCCTGAAGTAAGAGTGCATAAAGTTAAATATACGAACAGTTACGATTCCTTCAGTAACTGAAAGTAGAACAGGACATTATGCAAAGCTACAACAGTTTCCTTTTTTTGCTGTATGAAACATAACTAGAAGGCATTTAATCTATGTTGTCATATTACTGTTATGTGCCTAGTGATTGATTCAGACAGAAGATAATAATAGTACTTAAATTCCTTCTGGGAGGTATGATTATAGATATAGAAAACTGCTCAAAATACAAATGAGGCTGAGTAGCAACATAAGAAGCTTTCCCAATGGAGCCATAATTCATGGAATAAACTATAACCGGGCATGTAGTTGTGCTACTTAATAGACTTGCATTTTGTAAAGAATTTTAGACTGCAGCTTCAGAAAATTACTAGAATATACATGTAGTTTTAAGCTGCCATTCCATTTCCTTCTTGGCCTTGTTCAGACATGTATTTAGGAGTAGACTGCTGTATAAAGTACTACAGTTTTTAAGTGTAATCCATTTTTCCATTCATTACTTCTTTTTATGTTACGTTTGTGGGTCCAGATTCCCTCTTTTGCTCATCTGCACTACATTTAAACCCCAACAAATGTTTAGCTTCAGTAACTTTTGATAATATTCTGCTTCCTTACATGTCCCCTGCACTAGAAACTTTAATGTGATCCTTATGAACATCATTTTATCTCCTTGAGTGTCCACGAGCCATGAAACTATTTGCTTCTCAATTTTTATGAACAAATTGTGATTCTGAAAACTTGGCAATAAACCTAACCAAACTCTCTGTTTTTTGCTTCCCTTGTATCAGTACTACATTCATCACTGACCTTGGGACATCCTTTTGAACTTTAGAGTCCATTTTCGGCAGAAGCCCAAGGAGAAATGCTCCAGATGCATGTCTTTGGAATATAATATTTAATATCATGGTAGCTGTGTATTGCAAAGGCATGTTCAACTGTATTAGCTTGCCCTTTCTCCTGTTCTGATTTTTCCATCAGTTGTATCATGTGAATATATATATATATATATATATATATATATATATATATATATATATATATATATATATATATATCTACTTATTTACTAACCATTTTGATTGCTTCCCTTGACAATGTCATTTCTAGGTCTGATACCATCATGCAATGAAGTGATGTATCAGTGGACCTACCCTAGAAGTACCATAATTTTTGTGCAACAGTCAAAACTGTCCCCACAACAATGCCATTAGAACTTCCATTGCAAATCATTTAATTTCTTACATTGGTCAGTTGTGATTTCACATCCTTCATTTAAAAGTTGACTTTTTTTTTTTTCATTTGTCCTGGAAAACTCTCTCTGAATATGGCACAGAAGTGTTTATGGCTAGCCTCAAATATCCCATCATTCTTGTTGTATCATCCATTTTAGCAGATGCTGTGCTAGATTTATAACTTAAATACAGTTGATAGACATTCAGGAAGACCAAATAGAAGATGTGTCTACACTATGGTATCTTAAGACCATAGTAGTTTAGTACAGAAGGAAGAGAAGACATTCACTTAGCATATGACTTCCGCTATGTTGAGTTCTTAAAGAATGGCATACTGCAATTATTAAAGCAACTCATATGTGACATTCCTTCACTTTAGAAATAATTGAACTTCACTAGTTATATGAAGCTTATATAATATCCTATTACTGTCTGCCATGTGGCATACAATTCACAGAAAATAGCATTTGGTATGCAAATTAACATTAGTTCAACTGTACACAGTCTGAATAAGTATTAATCTTCTGAAACATTAATATTTACAATGATCAGTACCACTAATGTCACATGACTTTAGATTTACCGGTCACTGTATCATTTTTCAGATATTGTTGGCTGTGAGGTAAATATCTGAAGTGTTTTATTTATTGTCCTGCAGTTTATGATAGACTCAGAAGTAACATTTTTAGTTATATATTCTATTAAGTGGACTGTCCATCTGGGCTTAGGCTCAATTGTAATTAAGACGCAGGAGTACACTTAGCTTAAATGATTTCCTCAGTCAAACCATAGGCAAATTAAATTTAAAGGAATCAAACCCAGAACTACAGGATGAAGCTCTTTATCAGCTCATAAGCTTTAATCACGTGTGCTAAACCTCCAAAGAATGGTTTCATGTTAGTCAACTCATACCAAACATGAAGTCATTAGAGAGGGTATTAACAATCCCATGAGTGGCAGCAGAGTGAATGTCATGATTAATCTGAATTATTTCACTCTGCAGCATTCTGTAGTTCTTTGCTAAAATAAGTCCATACTGACCATCATTGCATGGAATTTCATGATGGATGACTTCCACTTTCTGCTTTTGAATTCTGTGTAGATTGTAAATTTTGCAGTTTTTGATAATTTGTCTTATTTGCACTGCCATGTTTGGCCAATTAAACTGTCATATCTTTTTTCTCCTTGTATTTGCTTATGTGTAGATTGGATTCCTTGTTTCATCTAGCCACATCATCTCCTATTTGTGAAGGGATTATTACTATATCTATCTCTCTCTCTCTCTCTCTCTGCCTCTCAGATATACTACTTTTAATGGATTAAGTGATTTTTGCTTTATTTGACTGTCCTGTTATAATGACATCACAGGGTTCCATCATATAGTCAGGTTTCTTAAATCTTGCAGGTTTTCAGCAGAATGGTATTTGTAAAACAACTCACGTTTCTTTTAGTTCTCTCTCAAAGTCTTCTGCTTAATATATTACTTATGTGTATATAAGCTTACCAAGATTGCAAGGAGCTTACAGGTCACTCATATTTTTGTAACGACAATAGCATTCTCAAGAGTATGATAGGTGTTTTATGTAGGATTTTTAAGTACAATTTTCAGTTGTTTGTGATCTGATTCAACAATAATTCTTTCCATAAATGTCATCATAATATCTCTAAAAGCCAACATTATAGCTACAACTCTTTCTCAATTTGACCATTCTACTTCACTCTTCAGGGGGTTCTTAACAGCAGTTCCATGTCTGATAAGTTTGGAATAAACTTAGATATCATAGTGGGCATTGTTGTGGTTTTTGCATTTTCATGGCTATACTCCCTTTAGGACAACCTTCTTGAAACCATTTGCACACCACGATATGTCCTATGTGTATGAGCCATGAATCCCACTACTACTAAGTTTATTAAAAGCAAAGCTTTGCTGCATGCTTTCTCATGTATGAATCCACATTGTTTTCACTGAGTGTTGTTTCAGACTGCTTCTTTGTTGCAGGGTGTCATCCTGACTATCTTGTAAACATTATCATTTTCAGCTTTATATTTATTACTTTTGGATCATAGCTTTTATGAATGAGCTCAAGGCCTATTACTCTATTGATCAAGAAGTCTTGGAGAGTTGAAGTTATCACATTTATCAGTAAAGCTGAATTTTGTTTTTATTGAGGATGAATACCCTTTAATGTTCAGTTTAAAATGACTGTATTCTAAAAACAAGGTTTTCAGACATGAAGTTGCTTTTCAATGGTCTGTGAAAAGTGCAGATCTCCTTTAAGAAGGCAATAAGATACAGAAAACTGTACAGTTCTTCTGATGAGGAATCTTGGTATATTTTCCAATTGCATTAGATGGCATGTAAGTAGGTTACAGAACAATGTACAGTATTCTGTAACTGCTATGGCAAGGTCTCCATAAAGGTGAGAGAATTACATGTCTGTCCTGGTTATTATTCCTATGAGGGATCAGGTGGGTAACTCATATGCTCTGCAAATGGCAATGCCTGTATGGGTATCAAATGAAAAATCTTCATCTAAAAGGACCCCAAGGTATCTTAATGTTTGTCAACATTTAGCTGTTGTCCATCTTTAAACCTAGAGAGTTGTTTACCCAAATGTCAGATTGCTATATTTGTTGACAATGAAAGCAAGGTAATTTCAACTGCGTCTTTCACATGTAATATAACGTGCTGCTTGAAGGGAGGTTGTGTCAATGGGGTTAAGAACAACTCTACCAAGTGTATGGTCATCTGCATGGTAAACAAGACCTGGGAGTCAGTTCTGACATCTAAGAAAAAGAAGATAAAAAGCCAGGTCCCCTGGATAAAGCCGTGAGAAACTCAAAGGCAATGGGGATGGTGAAAATAGGAGTATTCCTAATCTTGTTTATTGTATATGGCCATGCATCCCTTTGTAGATCCAAGTTGCTATGGCTTCATTTATTCTCAGATCCCCTGAGTTAATGCATGATTCCATCATGGAGTATAATATCAAACACTTCAAGCTGCATGGGCAGGTACACCATCACCTAGGGTACTGGTTACAATTCCAAAAACTATGAGTGTAACATGCAAAACCTACCTTTCACAGGGAGAGTTAAACTGCTTATCATGAATAGCATCTATCTTAAATACTTCTAACTCTTCAGATATACTTTATGAGTTAAGACTATTCACTCAGCAGGCATCTGTGGATGTTTCTAAGGTCTCTTACCAGTCAGCCTATGATTTTTTTTTATTTCTGATTCCTCGCACAATCCTCTCTCTAATTAGAAAATATTTTAAGTCAACCACATCTCAGGCTTGTGCTCTGTATTTTAGGTCAGTCATTTATTCATTTGTTGATTCCTGAACCACTGGATATCTAGCAAGCATTGAATACTTGATATTTGGTAAAGTCTTCTTTTTCTCACAATATGCTTTAAATTTTCCTTTAAGCATGGAAATCTTTCCTCTCTCCTGTTAATGTCAGAAGTGTTATTTGCATTGTTTGCTTTGCCAGTGACATAATGGAATGTAGTACACTGGGTGTTTTCTGGTTTGTCATTAAAAATGTTCACATGAGATACAGCTCAGTTCATTAAAGTGATAGCTTTCAGGTTTCAGAAACACTTCCACGCATTTTATAAAGCTGCTAATGGTTATAGTAAAATTATCTCAAGACAAAATTTGGGCAAAATATTACAGGAATTACTTTGCTAGTCCAGTTGCATGAAAACAAAAAATAAAAGTGACAGTAAGACATAAACAGCAGATAATGAGAGTAATGAAATTAAAGTGTCTCTGTGTATTTTTTTCTTTTTTCCCATTTTTATTTTTCAAATACATTTGAATTAATTCCATAGTTTTTATACATAACATCTTAAATAACTATGTACACTTTTTACATTAGCCTGACACTATAACAGATCTTAATGTATACAGTTACTTTATAAGTATGTCCAATCTATTATCAGAGTGTCTGATCAATTATTGTATAGTGTCAATCAACGATAAGACTTTTCCCCAAGGGTTGTTGATAAATGGCTTTGGATAAATTCTTAGTTCTTTAATTTTAATTTCCAATAATGCTGTGGTCTTCAGTAGGCTGTAGAAGTTTTCCAAAGTTGGTATGGTGTTTGTATTCCATCTTCTTGTTATACACTTCCTTGAAATTGCAAGTATAGCCCATACTAGATACATGTTTGACCTATGCAAATGAAGACCTTCGTTCACATTTAATAATACAAGAGCTTTAGTTAAATAAAATGATTCATTAAATAAAGCTTGTAGAAAGTTATTAATACCATTCCAAAATGGTTTCATTTTAATACAATAAAAAAAAAATGTGGTTCCAATCTGCCTTGTGTACTTGCTCACATCTCCAACATATTTCTTTTATGGAAGAACTAGTTTTACTGATTATGTCTGGGTTAAGAACGCTCTGTGCAAGTACTTCCAATTAAACACTTTCCAGTATTGTGTAAAGGGTGTATATTTTATCGATAATAAGATATTCATTTTAATATCTTCAGTTAACTGTAATGAGTGAATTTTATTATTTATTTCCGATATGAGGTTTTAGTTATTTTATAGTTTATCAATATTTTGTAAAATTTTGAAATACTGTTTCCCATGTCAAAGTCATTATATACGATTTCATATATGTAGTTCATAAATTTAGATATTTCTTTAAATGAAGAATTGTTAATTATTCTACTTAAATCTTATGAATATGACAAAATACTCTGTAAAGTTAGTCATTCCTGTTGTGGAATTTTGTATATTGTTTTTCATTACTTGCATATCTAAAACTTTTAGTTCTTTGATACATTGGAGCCAACAAACAAATCCTTTCTGGTCCCAGGAATTAATAATTCCTCTATATATTTTGTGTGGAAAGTTCTTTGTGAATATAAATGGTGTTAAAAGATCAAACCAGTTTTTAAATCTATATTTGCATTAATAATTTTCCTAAATGAGTCAATGTAATAATTAATCATACAAGTTTTAGTGGGTTTAGTTATGTTATATTGCATAATAATATATATGTGCCATGGGAAATAGTTATTATCTGTTATTAGAATATTTTTTGTAAATCAAATTCATTTATTGATATTACAGTTAGTAATTCTTTCTAATTTGCAGAGTAATTTGGACTTATCCAATCTGAAATTGGTTTAGATATTGATGGTTTTTTATATGTTTCTATATCAGGAAAGTTTAATCCTCCCTGTTTCCATGGTCTGATATGATGTATTAAACCTATTCTGTTTCTTTTGGGAAACCATAACATTTTATTAGGCATGAATTTATTTCTTTAAGTATATTCCTTTCTCGTAACATTTGTATTGCCAAGGCTATATATAGGATCTTGGGCAGTAAAACCATTTTTATTAACTGTAGTCTATCTTCAAATGCTAATATTATTTTGTTCCATTTTCCACGGTGATTTTAATTGTGTTGATGATATTATTTTAGTTTTTTGAGACTAATTCATTATTATCCTTGCATAACTGAATTCCTAGATATTTTAAGGTAGAGTCTTGGTTCCCTATGATGTGATACCCCTTAGTTTGCAGTTCTTTTTTTTTATTTATTTAAAAATAAAAATTTTGATTTTGATTTATTGAAATGGAGTCCTGAAGTCATGTGAAATTTATCAATTAATATATCTAATTCTTCTAATGACTCTTTTGTATTAGATAATGTTAGTAATATGTCATCAGCAAATAGCATTACTTTAGAATTGTATTGTTCATAAACGTCTATTCCTTTGATTTTTATAGTGTTACAAATTGAATATGCCAATATTTCAATAGCCAGAGAAAATAGAATCGGTGACATGGGACATCCTTCTTTAATGCGTTTTGTTATATGTCTAGATTCAGAGGTAAAAGGACCTAACTTGACATACGCTAAATTATTTGTATATATATATATATATATATATATATATATATATATTCTTTAGGAGATGAAGAAAGGATGCAGGAAATTCAAATATCATTAGGATTTTGAATAAATTGTCCCAATTTAGGGAATCAAAGGCTTTCTCTATATCTAAGCCAATTATGAGTGTGTTTTTGTTTTCTTTATTAACATAATCTATAAGAGAAATTATCTTTTTAATATTGTCATGTGTGTGTCTCTGATATATAAATCCAGTTTGATCATTATATATTGTTTTGGATAGTGGTATGTTCATTCTGTTAGCTAATATTGTCATAAATATCTTATAGTCATTATTTAATAATGATATAGGTCTTTATGAGGTACAGAGGTCTGGAGATTTGTTTTCCTTTAGGATTGGTATGATTAAGGAATATCTCCAAGAGGGTGGTATTAAAGCTTGTGACTGAATTTCTAACAGAGTTTTATGGAAGAGGGATAGTATCTTTGAAGGGAAAAGTTTTTATATTTCCATATTTGTGCCATCTATACCTGGAACTTTATTATTTTTACCCTCTTTTATTGTATCTGTAATTTCTTTGTAGGACATGGGTGCTTGCAGATCTAGTTTTGATTTTTCTGGTATTGTTTTATATTAGACCATTTTTCATCTAGATTTAATTGTTCGGTATGTATATTTTCTTTTTGGAAATGTTCCATAAAGTGATTCCTATAGGCATCAAGAATGTCACCTATATCCAATACATTTTTCCCTTTCTTTTCATGGAAGAAACTTTTAATGTTATTAGCTTTTGACTGTATTTTGATTCTTGTGGATAAATTATGTAGATATTTGGGAGAAGTGGCCAAGGTATTAATTTGTAGTTTTTCTAAAGATAAACTAGTTGTATGTGTTAGAATTGTGTTGTATTTATTGTTTGATACTTCTACTTTCATCTCCAAATGGTTTTGATTTTTTTTCAGCTTTTACTGACAAAAGTTTGGATTGTAGATTTAATAATTCAGAATCCCATTTTCTGATGTTTTTACACCAAGTTAGGGTTTTACCATATGTGTAAGCTTTTAATGAGTCCCATATCATTATTTTATTTATCTCTGTGGTGTAATTAATATCTAAGAACTGTAATTCAGATAATAACCAGGGTTTGACCCCTTTAATTTTAATTATATATGCTGGAATTCTGGAGTTAAAAATTAATGGTTTGTACCCATTTTGAAGTTTTAGTATCAATGATTTGTGGTCTGAAAAGGGGCAGGGAGTGATTGAGAAATGAATGATTTTAGAGTGTAAGTCATGGGCAGCAAATATTTTATCTATTCTAGTTTGGATACCAAATCTGTTATCTTGATGGGAAAACAACAAAGATTTATCTTCTTTAAATTTGAAATTATCTACAAGATGAAATGATTCTACCCACTTGCTTAAAGCTTTTGATACAGCAGATGTATGTAGTGGTCTTTTATTTATAGTTTCAGAAATATCAAATATACAGTTAAAATCTCCTCCTGATATTAAGTTGCCTTTATAAATATTGAAAATGAAATCCAAGTGTTTTTTAACAGTTCCTGTTCCAATGCCTGGGAACCAGTATAGATTGGCTAGGGTCCATATTCTGTTATTATATTTAACTAACATAATACCATAAGGCCTTCTTTATCTTCATACTTATAAATGATTTATGGGTTAATCATATTTGTTTTCCATAAAAGTTTTACCCTTTTTGTCTTTGTCGTATAAGTGGATTGAACCATTATCATATATTCCTTAGGATTCCATTTGTAATTGTCGTTTGTTTTGAAATGAGTTTCTTGAAGGAAGACAATTTGTGCTTTGTTCAGTTTTAAATATTTCAGTAGATTTGATCTCTTGCTGGGATTGTTTAAGCCATTGGTATTTAATGATAATAAAGTTAAATCCATCTTAGGTTATTTAGACTATGTATTTTCTGTTTTATTGCGACTATTAAATGTTTTCCTCTGATAACTATAAAGTATATGTTTGAGCTTCTAAAGGAAAATATCAGTTTTATACTTTGAGTATTTACCAATAAAGTAATGTTTTGGTCAGGTATACTATTTTTTTTTAAATATATTTAAATTAATAGTTGTTAACAAAACTAAGATCTGCACTAACCATAGAATGAAAATCATTCCTAATGTGATGGATAAACCTAAGTTCATCAGATTATCACTCATACCTTGACAATCCAGAACATCTGAGCTCCATAAATTGAATTATCATATGGAGAATATTTGTAATAGGCATAAGCAATATTTATATTATTTTGAACAGATATAGTACTATTGTAGATTAGACAGAAATCAAATACAATATAAATGTCTACTTATTGTATAACCAATTAATATTTACATGAAAGATAGATGACAAGCAATTCAATCATAGTAAAGTAGGATGTACCATGTATAAAGCCTCAATAAAAGATTATAGCACACAGTTATTTAACATATTCACTCTTATTGATGAAGTCTTTAAAAACGTATTACTTAATATAAATAGATGGTAATAATATTTACACATAATGTTTATAATACAATGTATTTTACTGGATATATCAGAAGTTATATTTCATTTTTTGCCAGCATTTAAGTAATCACTTTGTCTGTTGCTAACTTACTTAAAGCATCAATTTTGTTTTATGTGAACATTGATAAAAGTTAGTGCATTTTAATTATCAATGCATCCCTCTTCCCCCATTTCCTACCCATAAGGATTTTCATATCTGTCATTTCTTATTATAAAATGAGTGAAATTATAGGTTAAAACAAAAAAATCGCTTATTGTGATTAATGATTACAAATTCCCTTCCCATATTTATAAATTGCCATTTTATGGCATATACTGAATGTTTTTAGATTTAAATGGCAAGATTCTATTTTGTATAATCAGCAAAGGTTAAACTGAGTAATTATTGTCAATTTATTACTATTTGTTGAGAAAGTGAATGTTACATTCTGTAACATTCCTAGTTCAGGCTTCTATTGTTTCCCTTATAGGTTTATAGGTTCATAGGTAGGTACTAGGCTATCTGCCCAAGGGCATTTATAAGCCTAGTCAGAGTGTGTCGGCTTTCACAGCCCCATTGATTAAATAACTGATCCTCTGTCAAGCAGAACCAATGAAGTGATCCCAGGGATGTATTTTCTGTTACCCTTCCACTCATCAAGGTTTCTCTTGAAGAGTGTTAGTGAGGGGCTCTGCCTGATGTAATTTGGAATTTTGTTCCAAAGCATGGGGAGTCCCTGTGACAGGAATCTGTCTCTCCAGCATGTTCTGTTTATTGTTGTGGCAAGCTCTCTGTCCACTCTATAGCGCTCTACTATCTCCAGCTCATGTAGCCCCTGGTAGGTTACCCTGGGTCTGCACACTCTTCTTCATCTCCTCACTGTGGGTTGCTCAGCAACATTCGCAATGGCACCACCCTCAGCATCTTGCACATGCTGCCTTATAATAGCAATGGCAGCCCCTAACATTTTTTTTGTCTCAGTTAAGCTTTTTAAGTTTTCACTTCCCTTTGTATACTGCAGTGTTGCAGTGTTTCTGAGTAAAACATGGAGGAATGTTATTTGCAGAGTTTTAAGTGCTGGGCTGGGCTGGGCTGGGCTAGTGTACTGCCTGTGTAATTGGCTGATTCTGATTAATTTCACCTGGCAACTCTGCTAGTTATCCTTGGCTAACTTCCTACTACTACTTTTCCTTCCTTTTCCCTTTCTGTTTCCACAGGGGGCAGCGCCATGCAAACGAGCACAAACACGCGCACATGCATGCACACAACCTTACACAGGCTTACACAGGCTTAGGCGGGTACACATCCGCACACACAGGCTTAGACAGCCTTACACAGGCTTACATGGGCGCACACATGCACATACAGGCTTACACAGGTTTACAGGCGAGCACATGCATGCACGCAGTGTAAGCATCTTTGCAAGAAACTTTGGTGGTAGCCACTGCGTACACCTTCGGTTTCTGGGTTTCAGTTCAGACAACTGTAGACATGCCTCTTCCAGTCCTGAGTGACTTACAGCAAACACATGCCCCTCTGCTCCAATAAGCTTACAGTCTTTGATGCATACCTCCTCATGATGTCACCTATCTTCTACTCTGTAACTCCCCTAATCCTATTCTTACACTCTAGGGACATGGTTCACATGGCAGGGAAAATTGGGATTCACTATCCTTATACTCATTTGCATAGGATTGCCTACTAATGCTTGGTTACATCTCTCAGACTGAGCTTAACCCTTTAGCAACCACTACTCGGTAGCCATGTTGTCTTCAGCCTGCCATTCACCTGCATGGCAGATGGATATTTTTAATAAAATGCCTATTTTTGGCTTTTATTTTTATTTTTTTCTAGTTTTTAGAGCGCCGCACGTTTGCGTGGTGCTGTGCTACACTTAAACATCGGAGATCGGGGGGAAAAAATATTTTTTTATTATTTTGCAACACATATAAATGCCAATGGCCTTATATTTGGCCATTGGCACGCTTCCTCAATTGGATGCATCCTTTATTTGGAGCTATCATTGCTCCGTTTTACTATTTGCAGAACAGTACTCAGTTACCAATGGAGTACATTTCTGCAAATAACACTACTCTTACTCGGAGAGGTTAGTGTTTCCTGGATTGCAAATTTACCTCATTTGCATAGCTTTCAGCAGCAAATGAGGTAATTTGCATAACCTAACACTGTCCATGCAAGAGTCGTTTTAGGAGCTCTCATGCACGCCTCTGCCGGCTGTTCCTGGATCGCTTGGCAGACATATTGGCTGTTTGGAGTCTTAATCTACTCTTAGACTCCATGCAAGCCTTCGTGAATCTGGCCCAGTAACTGTTACGTTTGTAATATTTTGTAAACAACTTACAGTATCTCAGCAACCACTCAAGTTGCACACAAACTGTCAGCAGCATCCTATCCTTCTACCAGAGAGCTTACATACGAGGCTAAGAAGTACTGTCTATGTTTCTTGATTGTTGAGATATTTAGAAAAATATTAAAATTATATCTATATAAATTAACATCATAAAAACAATAGTTAATATCTCTTTGCCTGCTCTAGACAGAGGTCAAATATTAATGCAGTTCAGTTTGCCATTGTGTAAGCTTTAAGATGAAATCTTTTAAAACCTTGTATATAGCATGGTTTTGGAATTATTGATGCAAATATGAACAAGCCATATTTGATGCCTAGGAGGTAACTGCAGATGCACCTGGAGGCGTCACTTGGACGTAATGCGTTAAGAGTAGGGGCCATCCATTCCATTTCTACTGGGATAGACACTATGTTGTTGTTTTTGATGAATATAGTAGCTTCTCCTAAGTCGTTAAAGGTTCTCATCTCATTGACAAAAAGTATTTTATCTTGGCTGGAAAGGCCAGCTGTACTTTAATGTTGTTTTGTTTCAACAGTTTTATTATTGGCCAGACTTTTTTCTTTCATTCTAGTATTCTGGAAGAATAATCATTGCAAGACCTTAACAGGCTTTGATTGTATTTTAAGGTGATTTTCTCCAAGCAGATTTTAATATTAGTTTATTGTCCAGAAATGAAAGAAATGTTATAATTATGGATCTAGGTGGAGTATTTGTTGAGTTAGAAGCAGGTTTCTTCAGTGCTCTATGCGCCCGTTCAATTCCAAATGAAAGTCCCTCTTTCAGGTCTAACAATTCAGGAATCCAGGTTGTTAAGGATGACATAATGTCTTCACCTTCAGTGTTTTCAGGCAGACCAAAGATTTTTATGTTATTTCTCCTTCCTTTCCCTGTATTCTGTTTAAGCAGAAATTCTTTTTGGAATTCTTCCTTTTTGAGTCTCCCTTCAATGTCATTTAGAGAAGTCTCTATATTTGTTATTCTTGCATGGTGTTGCTGTAAAGGTTCCTTAAGAGTATCAGTCTGTTTTTGAAAATTTAATTTAAGGTTTTCTAATTCATTTTTAAAGCCATCGGTCTTCAAATATAGTTCATGTAAAGTAGATATCATTAATAGTAGTACTTTTTTATAAAGCAGAGTCTGGATGAGAATTCCTTGAGTTGTTCATATTCAGTGACTCAATATATCTCCAAGTTACTTGATAGGAAAATTTTTGTATATCTCCACCAACATTGATATTTATGTAGTTTAGTAGTTTATCTATAGATTTCTGATGTTTTAAACTAGAAAATAATAAAATTTTCCTATATTATTATACTAGTTTATGCAGCTCTCAAAATTCACTGTTCTCAGTTGGGGCCATCTAGGCTCTGTGTCTTCTAATTTTTTTCTTGATGTTATAATCTACACATCTTTCACTGAGCATGCAAACAAGAAAGACCAATCAAGAGTCTGCTTCAGAGCAAAATGAAATTCAGCTTCTGGCTTTAAAATGAGCAAAAATGTTGTTAGAAACAAGTTTATTTTGACAACATGGTATAGTATCAGTGCTTAGAGAGACAGTGCTATATTTGTAGATTAGAATATCTATCCAGGAATAGTCACAATGACTTGAGTAGTGTATCCAGAAAGGGGCACCTTTTTGAACCAAGTAAAAGCTATTTTGTACATGTTCATCATAAACTTCTGATTCACAACCCTGAAGTTAAATTTTCAAGGTTGCAAAGCTGATGCTCTTTCACAGAAATCTCACATTTCTGTATAATGTAGAATATAAGAAGTCTGCCTTTAAAAATATTTTCTAGATGTCTTTATACGCTGCTGGAATGCATCTAGCTATTGTTTGAATTTATTCTGAGAAATATAGTTTGAGCACAGACTAATATGTCCAGAGACTCCATTGTAGGGTGGAGGGGTGGAATGGCTAGAATGAGGGAATTGGGTAATGGGAAAAGAGGATAGGTATGGGCAATGGGGGAGTAAGGGTTAACTGTTAGAATGGAAGGATACATTAGGGAGGAAGTGAGGTAATGGTAAGGGAGAAGTAGTTGGATTTTATGCAGTTGCAGGCACTTAGAGGTTTCAGATACTGGCTTGGGCTCACTGCTTGCTGCTGCAAGTTTACATCCAAGATGACCGGTAGCAGGTATTTGGGGGAACATGTAGAGCTATGATTATTTCATTGTGGATGCTTCAGGAATGTTTTTTTTTTTTTTTTGTGGTCGGATTTAGAAATGGATGTAGTTGTTTTACTAATCTAGGATGGTGCACATGCCTGGCTCTCAGATGGTGGTCAATTATTGTTGATACCCAGTATATATTATTTAGTACGTGTTGAAGGAAGAATTTGGGGGTAATGTTAGTGGCAAGGTGTCTTTTGTTCTATTGGGTGACTTCATGTTAGCTGCTGTTATTTTGGGGGGTTTATGGGACTGCTCAATTGGTTGGGGTTTTTTTGCTTTGGGGTTGTTTTGTTGGCAAAGAGAGCATTGATGGTTCTTTGTGTAGTTTGTGATGTCACTGTGTGGTGGTGGGGGTTGATGGTTTATTATCTCCATGCCTTTTCCTTGATGGTGTGGATGTAAATGGCAGCAGTGTTAGGTACTAAGTAAGCGCATAGTATTTATTTTCTACTGTTTACCAGTAACATATTACTAAGATTGTTATTTGGGAATGACCACATTTTTGCCACTGTACATTTCATCTGCATGTAGCTTCTGAAAACTGATGTACTGTAAGCATAGCATTCATAATGTAGTAGCTCTGTGGGTGCCTAAGCCTACTACAAAGAGTGTTAACAAAGGACTGTGTAATAGTACCTCCATAAAATGTAAAATGTTTGTGTTGACATAAGTCAATTTTGCACAATAGAAGTGATGCAATTTAGCAATGACCACGTCTCACACACAGTTGACCCCAATTTCACTTTTCTGTACTTCATTATGTCTGGTGATTATAAGGACAATGCTGCCAGCTTGTAAGGGAGGGGGTTTGAGTGGTGTGCTGGAGCATTGTGTGTGGAGAGATCCCCAGCTGTGCAGTCTCAGTGTCTCTGCTCATTGTTTGGTGTTCTCATGTTTGTTGAGTTGCAGTGCATGCACATTGAGCATAAATGGTGATATTTATAATGATCAGGTCCAAATGAGCATTAGCATTATAGATGAAATTATACAAATTAATGCTAACCAACAATACTTGGAAGTTGGGAATGGCAATTCTTGAAAGATGCACCAGCTGTTCCATCACCCAGGGAAGGAAGGTCAGAGCAGTAGCATCAAGATCGTTCATGGGAGTTGAGACTGGATTAGGCTATGAGTACTAGTGGTCAGTGTAGGACTGATTGTCAGTGTTGAAACTAATGCTACACTTCATCACATGACCAGTTGTATACTGTAAACAGCATGCATCACCATAACATTTTATCTTGGAAGCAAGTTAACTAACTATATCTATGGGGAAAACATGCTGTTGGAGCTATGCTCAGCAATTAAGGTCACCAATATAAGGAATGCATAATTAATCAAGCTATACTGGCAGCAACAGCGACATTACTCTAGTTTGTGTCTGTGTCTGCATGCTGAGTGAGTGAGTGAGTGAGTGAGTGAGTGAGTGAGTGAGTGAGTGAGTGATCACATGGCTTATCCGGACAGCCAAATGCCAGGTTAGCATTACTTTTACTTATATTTGAATAGTATAAGTCATTCTTTTCTAATGTTATAAACATTGTCCTATGGATGATCAAATGCATGTAAGTGAAGAAGTGTAAGGGCTTACACATTTTTATAGGAAGTTCATAGGAGGTCAAGCCTAACCATGTGTGATGATGTGAGGTAGTGCCAGCTGTGCCAGAGGCAGTGCATGTGTAACATGTACAAGCATAGCTAACTGGAGTTTTGTAAAGAATTGTATGTTCATAGGTTCATAGAGGTACTAGGCTATTGGCCCTAGGGCCTATACAAGCCTAGCCATAACTATTCCCTGGCTATTTCTTCCCAGAATATTTACTTCCCAGATCCCCTGTCTAACAGGGTGACTGACATGATCCCCGGGGTGAATTTTCTATCTCCCATCCAATTGTCAAAGTTCCTTTTGATGATGACCAAAGAGGCGCTCAGCTTGACATGTATGGGCAGTCTGTTCCAGAGTATGGGGAGTCTCTGGGTCAGGAACCTATCCCTCCAGCATGTTTTGTTCATTGTGATGACCAGGTTTAGGTCACTGGAGCTTGTGGCTCTAAGGGATTGGGATTTCTTTAATTGTAGCATGTCCAACAGCTCTGGGTTTGACATGGCCTTGTATGTTAAGCAGAGATGGCCTCTGAGTAGGCAATATGGACAGAGTATAGCTGGAGTTTTTTTAGACGGTCAGCATAGGGCATCTGCTTTAGGCTTGTGATTCTTTTAGTGAGATATTTCTGTGGCCTTTCCAGTTGTTGCAGATGTCTTGTGAGGTACATACCAAAATGGGGCTTATACTCTATAATGGGCCTAATTAGGGATGAGTACAGTGGGACAATGACCTCCTTTTTTCCGGATGAAAATCCCTTAGTGATGAGGTGTGCCACATAGAAGGATTTCCTGACTGTTGTGATGATGTGGTTATCAAAGTTGAGACCACTGTCCACCTGTGTCCCTAAGTCCCTTATCACACTTTCGATGTTTAGTCTACTGCCACTTATGTGGTAATTCATGGGTACATGTTTTTTCCCAAAGGGGATAACTATACATTTCTTGGCATTGAGCTTGAGTCCATGGCTCTGGCACCAAGCATCTGTTTCGGTAAGGCCCTTTTGTAGAATATCCACATCATTTGGGGATTCAATTATGGCTCCCAGTTTGCAGTCATCTATGAACTTTGTTAGCCAGAGTCCCTTAGTGTTGGCCTGTACTTCAGAGAAGTAGATGCCAAACAAGAGCGGTCCCAGGACTGAACCCTGAGGTACTCCACTTGTCACTTGTCTGGAGCTGGATTTTGAGTCAGCTACTTTAACAGTGTGGGTTCTGTCAGTAAGCTAGTTGGCAGCCCATCGAGTGATATAGGGATTAATGCCCAGCTTCATAAGTTTATCTATGATTCTAGAGTGGGGGATGGTGTCGAAGGCCTTGGCAAGGTCCAGATTGGCTGTGTGGACCGCCTTGCCCTCATCCATGACTCTGGAGACTGATTCAAAGAAGTCTATCAGGTTGAGGAGACAAGATCGGCCCTTTACGAAACCAAACTGGGTGGGTTCCAGTGTTTGAAGGTTGCCAATATCTTTGTTTATAAGTTCCGTGATAATGCGTTCCATGGCTTTGCAGATCAGACTCATCAGACTGATGGGACAATAGTTCCTTGTGGAATGGGATAACTGTAGCTGTGCACCACTCATTGAGCACAAAGTCTGAGGTGAGGCTATGATTAAACCTGTCACTTAGGTGAGGTGCCAGTTCATTTTGTAGTTCATGTAGTACACAGCCTGGGATGTCATCTGGTCCCATGGATGTTGTATTCTTAGCTTTGGAGAATGCATTTGTTTACCTGTGTGTCTATGATTACCGGAATTTGGCAATCTTTTGGTATTGAGATGGGTCCTTTAGGGGGTGAGAGGGGGATGAAGTTGGCACTGAATCGATCTGCCAGGAGATTGGCAATATCCTTGGGATCAGTATATTTAATGCCATTCTGTAGTAGCTCAGAGCAGATCTGAGCATTGCCATTTAGATTCTTGACATAACCATAGAATGCCTTGTGGTTGTCCTTGGAATCTTTGGCAATTTTATTTTTGTAACTAGCTTTGGAGGATTTTATGAGGGATCTCAGCTTCTTACTGAAGCTGGTAGGGGAGTATTTTGCATCCTGGGATTTTCCTCTTTTCTGCAACAGTTTCTTTCTTCTGTTGTATAGTTTGTTTATGGCAGGGGACCACCAGATTGGCTTCCTTTTTTTGGAGAAGCGCGTCTTGGTTCTATTTGGAATGGCATGATTCATGCACGAGTGGATGTGCTCGTACAGTGCCTTAGTGTAGGATTCAGCAGTCAAACTTTCAGTTCCCATCTGCATGGGTGTTATGAAGTTTGTGACTTCTGACTTGAATAGCATGAAGTTAGCTTTGGAGAAGTTTTTTATGTTGGTTTCCCTACTGGGGGGTGGAGGTGGGATGTGGACATCAAGGGTGATTAGCTTATGGTCAGACCTGACCAATGAGGGGGTGACCACTGGTGTGAAGCATCGATCTCCCATGTTGGTAATGGCCAGGTCTAGGATATTTTAGCCCCTGATGGGACTATGGATTATTTGATTCAGGGCATTGAAATGCATGAATTCCAAGAACCATTGGGCAAAGGTGCTGGTACCCAAGCAGTTTTCCCAATTAAAGGCAGGGTAGATGAAATCACCCAGTATTAGGGTGTTTGGTTGTATCTTAATATTTTCCAGTATGTTTAGAAAGGTGTAGTGAGAATGTTGGGGCATGATGGGAGATCTGTAGCAAGCTACAATTTGGATTGCAGTCTTACCTAGTGTTAGTTTCACCTGCAGAATTTCAGATCCATTGTATTGGGCAACTATCATTGAAGTGTGAATATCCTTGGTGAATATGGACACTCCTCTACCTTTAGTGGTTCAGTCCTGGTTTTGTGGCCGAAAAGTGTGGTAAGAGTTGTAGCCTGGTATTGCAGGGGTGCTCTCTGGAGCCTTGAACCAGGTCTCAGTTACTGCACAGATATCAATGTTCTCCATTTTTAGGAGTGCTTCGAGAGAGTGCATTTTGAGGTTTAGACTTCTAGCATTGAGTAGCATTACATTTGGATTTTGCATGCTTATATCTGTTATGGTGGTGGTTTTGTCCTTTGAGCCTTGCCTAAAAAGGCACTATAGTAGTGGCAAGAACCTTAGCCAGTAACCTGAATCCCAGGGGCGATTGGTGCAGACCATCTCTGTCAAAGCATTGTGGTTTGTCGATCATGTCATCCCAGACAGAGAGATACTGGATCCCCTTTGAATGACACCAGAAACTTAGCCAATTGTTGAAGTCAATCATTTTGTCCTTATACTGTGGTATCATTCTGGGTGAAAGCAGGATGCTACTTAGGGCTAGGGTCATACCTGCCTGGGTCAATTGATCTGAGAGCTCTTCCATGTCTCTTTTCATGTAGTCCAGGGAGGTACGTCTCAAGTTATTCACTCCAACATGGACAATGACAGAGTCATATGTGTACTTGTTGTGGAGTGACTTGAGTGCATGCATGATGTGGTGGATCCTGGCACCCGACAGGCAGATGACTGTAATTTTCTCCTTCTTCAGCCCGGTGAGTGGGACATCAGTGTGCCTGACTATAGAGTCACTATGACTAAAGTGTTGGGTACATTATTTTGCCTTAGGGGCTGTTGTTGGGTGACACACTGATGTTATGAGCTATGTGACACTTTGGTTGTGATTGGTGTTTGTTTGCATTTCAGCTTCAAAGGTCCTTGTTGCTTGGGCAGGTTAATGTTAAGGGCCACTGCATAAGTGGGTTTAGTATTACTGAGTGTGGATGTTGGTGGCATGAGGTTTGAAGGGCTATGTGTTGCTTGAGATGTAGTGCAGGTGTTAACCTTCTCCTCTTCACTATCTAGCACAATCTTGGGTGGAGAGAGCTTTGCTTCCAGTTTGGCTATGAAAGTGCATCTCTCGCAGGTTGTAGTGTTGGGTGGTAGGAAAAGAGGGTTGTCTGTGTACATGAGGCAATTGCTGCATTGCCCCAGTATGCCCAGATTCACCAGGAGGACAGGAGAAATCACCAGAAGCTGACCCTTGGACATGCCTGGTTTGGTGTTTGTTTTGTAAAGTACAAGAGCTGTTTTCCCTTACCTTGGCAAGGCACTTTACAACTATAGGCTGTTTAGTGCCTACAGTTAATTTCTCCTTGTTAACAAGGAGAGTTAAGTGCATGTATCAGTTTAGGCTTCCTAGTGCTTTCCAGGTTTTAGAACAAGTGCTAGTCACAGGGATTCAGATTTTAGTGCTACTACTGAGAAACCAGCTAGTTCTAAGGGAAAGTTTGAAGAGAAGACTTTCTGGCACCAGGAATAGTTTAAAGTGCTAGACTAATAAGCTAATAAAAGTGCAGGAGAGCAGAGAACTAGCAGATCTAAGGGAAAAAAGTGAAGAACACCGCTCAGAAGCTTACAAAAAGTCCTGGATACAGCAAATATGTGTCTGGGCTACACTAGTGCCAAGAAAGTTAGAAAACATTTTTTTTTTAGTGAAGAGGCAGAAGATAATGAGATAATTCAATATGCAGAAGCTAAAGTGGTAGGCCTTTTCTAAGTTCTCACTATTAACAGTAGAATGAGATGATGTAATGTGACTGGGGAGAATGTCCAGTATTGACTTTATACCAGAGGTGGGCAACTCAAAGCCACCAAGACAAAAAGACCACAACAAGAACTGGGAGGGTGGATGGGAAAAAGCAGTTGTACAGATTACAGAGATATTAAATCAAATGTGCAGACAATAAATGAGAATAAACTCTTATCTTTTCTCCATACCACAGCTGGTAGTAGGTCAGTCTCTCTGCAGCAGCCTGAGCAACAGGTATATCTGATTTAAAACACTGGCTATTTAAGACACAGGACAGAAACCAGACTAATTATCTAAACAATAACAGATGCAGGAATACTTTGGCTAGATAAAACCAGTTCTGTAAACTTTCTCTCACTAAGAAAACAGTTAGGCCTCTAGACAAAGGATTTCACTACAAACTGTTCTTTGAATATCCAATCAATTTGTATAGATACCTGCATTAAAATGTATTTTTAAAGTTACTTGTGTTAAAAATGTGTCCACAGCGGGTCCTGCTGGACATAAAATAAATATACATGTATGTCAGACTGTATTGTTGTAACTGATGAAATGTAAATATTTTAACAGAAGATACTGGAAGAGAAGGGGTTAAGCTCAACCCAGCTAGCCTTAAGAAAAATAGCCTGAAATTAAATGACTTGGTTTAGGCCATAAAGATTTTATTTCATAGGTTCAAATGCTGCCATAAAATAACTTGTTAGTTTCTGCAGGAAGGGTGGAAATGTTGGAATTGTTTTACAGTTTCCAGATGCTATAGTTAACCTTAGCTAAAGTTCTATGTGTGTATTGTGACACATCAGTTCAGATCCTGTTTCAGTTTCTAGTGAGAGGGTAGTGTGGTAACCACAGAGTCAGGTGACCAGATGTGATGTCATTCTGTAACCAGCACGGAAACTGTATTTGAATACTAGTGTACTCCTTTTGGGACCTGACAAGACACTCCTCCATGATCATCTTGCCTTGCTTTAGTAAGTAACTAGGGAACAGTAATTCTACAGTCAGCTAGAAAATAGTGAGATTAACTAAATGTTTTTTTTTGTGTCTGAGTCTTTCCATCTGTGTTGTTTTTTTATATTATCTGTGATTGAAAGTCTGGTGTTTATTGTAAATAAATTCAGTATTCTCATTTAGTATTTTCATTATTTTTTATTATTATTCATTATTTAATATTATATTTATTATATTATTTATAATTAAATTAATATTTATATTATATTATATTATATTATATTATATTATATTATATTATATTATATTATATTATATTATATTACTATTAAATATATCTAAACCTCTCATTGTGACTGGTCTCTTATGTGACATTCCTCCTCTGGGCCAGGGATCAAGGATCCTCAGTCCTCACCACTGACATCGGTGAGGAACATTCATGGAGAGAAAAGCCCCCACCTCAGGACTAGAGTATGCATTCCCTATGGGCTCTTAAGGGAAATTGTACTTGGTGCAGAAATTAGCATCTGAAAATGTTGTGTGTGTCTATTTTTCTCACTGTGAACACTCCCCACCAGTGTCAGTAGTGAGGATTGAGGCTCCTTGATCACCTGCCCAGAGGAGGGACGTCACATATTGGTGTGCAGTGGTGTGGATATTAACTGAAATTCTTCAACCTGTAGGCAGTTGTCACTAAAGTTATGCGCACTCTCAGCAGCCACAAAGTAAACATAGAGAGTTTCATTTTTCACAACAGTTTTATTTATTTATTTATTTATTTTGTTTAGTTTACTCGGTGAAAGGAGGCAAAGATGTCAGCAGAGGATTATGGCAAGCTGACAGTGAACCAGTTGGCTAAGTTGTGCAAATCCAAAGGACTGGTGCATACCAACCTGAGTAAAAAAGGAATAATTTCAGCCTTATTTGTAGCTGCAGCACAGACCAGAAACCAGTCTGGTGATGGGGATGTGCAGCCCTCAGAAACAGGGCAGTTTACCTTTACCTCAAAGGACTTAAAAACCCATCTGGAGTTAAAGAGACTTGAACTGGAAGCAACACATTTGAAATTAGAATCAGCAGAGAGACTGTGGAATTTGGAGGCTGAAGAAAATGAGAAACAGCATCAACATGAGATGGACATGCTGAGTCTTTGTCAGAAATATGGAGGTAATGGGGGAGGGAATAACCAAATCCCAGAAGCAACAAAGGTCAGTAAATTTCTTCTGCAGTATATAGAGGGTGATAATTTTGATTGTTTTATTCATTTATTTGAAAGTGTCTGTAAACAGTATGATGTTGACCAAGGGCTCAGGGTACGGTTCCTGATCCCCTTACTCCATGGTAAAGCTGTAACTGCTTTTTTTAAATTGTCTGAGACTGATAGTATAAATTATGACAAGGCTGAACAATGTTTATTGGAATGTTTTAAGTTACCACCTGAAGCTTACAGAAAAAAAAATTGTGAGCATAGAAGTAGGGCAGATGAAAGTGTATGTGACTATATTGCTGCTAAGCTAAGCACTTACTTTCATAGGTGGGTGAGTGGGTATCAGGTCACCACTTTTGAAAGGCTGCCAAACCTTTTAGTGAGGGAACAAGCCTGTAGCACTTTGCCTGAGGACATGAAAATCTGGTTGGAAGACTGGGAGTGTAACTCTGCAGATGAGCTGAGGAGAAAAGGGGGTCTCTACTTGGCAAGAAGAGCACCACACTGCACAAGAAGGTGGTACCTAGTGCTGCACATGGATATAAGGCACCCCATGGTGGGCAGCCTAAGCCACCCAATAGAGTTCACCAGTAAAAGGGGAAGCCACTAGTTCAGGTACATGGCCAGGATCAGGGTTTAGATTTTTAAATGTAACCAGAGGGGCCATATAGCCTACAAATGTCCACTGAAGCAAGGTGGAGAACAAAAGATGAGCGAACCAGCAAGTGGAAATAACAACATGCCAGTGATAAGTTGTCTGGAGACAACAGAGGTACCAAACTATCACCAGAGTTTGTATCCTATCTTAGTTGATGGAAAACAGGCCACTACCAAGATGACACAGCCTATGACAATAACTATTGTGAAGCCTGCAGTGGTTAAACAGGGCAGTATTTGCTTAGGCAGTCCATTCCAGTCAGAGTGCTGGAGGGACACCATTCCAAATACCTTTGACCAGGGTTCACCTTGACTGGGAGAGTGGAAAAGGAAGCAAGCAAGTAGGTGTGTCTGAAGATATCTCTGCAGATGTCTTGATATTAAATTATTTTGATAATGCAGTACCTTGTGTGCATGCGGTTACATGGAGGCAGACTTAGAGACAGACATGTAGGTCTGGTAGCCTGGGGGAGATCCATGACAGACCCAAGACCTGAATCCAGGGCTAGAGATGTGGCTATTTCAGTGAGGGAGCTACCCTGTAGCAGTAAGCCTGAAGGTGAGCCACAGCTGCTGATAGGTACTTATGTTCCCTTGGACAGGGTGACTGCAAGGGCAGAGGTGAGTGGTAGTACCCAGGCTGACAGTGAGGCACCGCTGTCAGAAAATATTATTTTATACCTGACAAAACCATAAAGAGACATTACAGTGTTGTGGAACATCTTGAGACAGTTTCAAATCTTTTTGGAATACAAAATTCATGAAGCTAAAATAAAGGCAATAGTGGTAAATTACGTACCCACACACAAATTAGTTCAGTAACATCCATATTTATGGGGACATGATAAAATGAAACATTGAGGAGTATGGATTAAAAACGATTCTGTTGTGGCAACAAAAATATGTGGGAAGAGACTAAACAAAAGATAATACAAAAACTGAGAAAATGAAATCTTATATGGATAGTAAGATACATGCAGTCAAAATGTTTTTAGTCCCTTTAGTCTTATACAAAGGTCAGGGATGTTTTTATCAACCAGAGGAGAACTTGTTGATAGCAATTAATAAAGAGTTGAAGGACTTTATCTGGGAGGGGAAGACAGCAAGAGTTTAGTGGGATAAGATGATTCTTCCAGGAGAACAGGGTGGATTGGGATTACCCAATTTGAAAGGGTATTTCAGAGCTACACAGTTACGGCTCCAATACATAGCAAGAGCAGAAAACTATAATTCAAGGTGGAAAGGGATGATGTTGAAACAGGAGGGAAGCTCAAGAAACAAGGAGAGACTGGGATTTTGGATGCCGTCCTTTAAGGAAAATAACAATAATCATACAAAATATTAAGTAGCAGAAAGTATTCTAAGAACTAAGCCAACATGGGACTGGAGAAAGGATATTCTGCCGGTAGTGATGACTACAATTAGGGATAGAGACAATAGGTAAGAGGGGGATGGAATTTATTGGAGAAAACTGGGAAAGGACTGTAGGTTAGAGATTGCCTACCCTATTAAGGATTGATATCAGAGCATAGGCAAAGGGAAGGAAATGGGGGGGGGGGGGTCTAAACAAGACCTGCACTGGTAGAACGTTTGTAGAATCTAGAACAGAAGCTGCCATTAAAAAAGGAATAATTACTAGAGCATATAAAATATTGCATGATAACTATAAGAATCAATCAGAGGAGGTTAAAAAGGATTTGGAAGAGAGACTGGATAAGCAATTCACAAAGAAACAATGGGAGGGTATATATATATCTCCCAAATATACAACAAAATCTAGAATATTTAGGATTTTTGCTTGGAAATGTTTGCATAGATATTTTTATACCCCAAGTGGACTCCAGTGAATTTTTCTTCAGGTAGACAGCAAATGTTGGAGGTTTGACAGGGAAGAAAGAGGTACTTGGGAACATATTTTCTGGCAGTGTGGTGGGTTGGTGGGCTTTAAGGATTCCCTGTGGGATTCACTGTTGGAGATGCTGGGTGGGAGGACTGGTGTGATGAGGGAGATGTTTTTTCTGAGCAATGACGCAGAATTGGAATTGCCTAGATGTGGTATGGCCTTGCTGTGTCTAATTATGGTGGCTGCCAAAAAAGCTATTACTAGAAAATGGAAATCAAAATCTAAAACAACTATATTAGAAGTAGTGAATAGAGTAACATAGATAAAACAACTGGAATTGAGATCTTTGGAAAAGGGTAGGAGCAAACTACATAGGAAAAATGGGAATTGTGGGAACAGTACATACAGGAGAGGAATGGGGTTTAAAAGAAGGCAAGACTTAAATGAGCTATATAATGTTTGACTGAAATTGATTAGGTAGATTATAAGTGATATATAATGATTGCAGTTGAGAGTGCATCAGTATGGCTTGTGGTGTAAAATACTGGCAACTAGGATTGTGTCAGTGTGGTTCATTTTCATTTATATAATCGGTTACTTCATCCACTGTTTTCTGTATTTTTTCGACTGTTTTTCATTGTATAAGCATTTTTTGGGGGGGCTGTAAACATGAAAACTGTCATGACAGGTGTATTTTTTTCTCTCAACTGCAAAGCACTGACATTTTTTCTGAGCTGTAAATAACTTGTTTTTTATGCACACTAATACATATGGATGGATGCTTATAAGATATTATTACACAGATATATATTTATATTTATAGTATTCTAAATAGATAATGTTTATGGTTAGATAGTTATGTGTTTTTCTTGTCTCTAGTTTGCTCTTTTTACTAACCTACCTATGTATGTATTTAGTTCTTGTCACAGACCTGATAAAGGTTTATTGCATTAGTTAGCCAAAAGTGATTTTAGTTAAAAGTCAGTCTTTTTATATGTATGCCATGCTTTTCTTAATACCAGATTTTTGGAAGGTGGGTTTCAAATAGATAGGCAGTGTTTTCCTTAACTAGGATTTAGTTTGATCTAATCAGTAGTAGTGTGTGGGGGTGGGTACTTGCTGTTCTTAAATGCAATTTTACGGCCCTGTTTATATTGTTTGCCTGTAAGAGGCTGGTTTAAAATTAAAAACAACAGAAACAGCCAGCACTCAACTGAAGCAAATATAGAATTGTTTCCACCTGGCCTTAATGAACATTTGTAACAATTGTTTAATGAGATATAATTATCTGAATATGTGATGGTATATAAGAAGGGGAATGTACTGATGTGTTTTACACTGAAAAAGGCTTGTGGGCTGAAACCGGTTTGTTTTTGTACATTAAATCAGATATTTGCTTCAGTTGATTGCTGGCTGTTTTTGTTGTTTTTGATTTTGCTCTTTGAGCCTATGCACCTGCCGTCCTTGCAGAGGTTCTGGTTTGGTGGTTTAAAATTAAATAATACATATATTTTCCACACTTACTTCTAAGTGTATAAAAGCTGATATATTTAACATTGTAAAGTAGTTCTGATTTTGTGTTACTGAGAATCACTTGCCTGTGACGAATAAAGGCTTGTTGCTTTGGAAAAGTCCCTGGGTTTCATGATTTTTAGAAATTGTGACAGAGCTCATCAATGAAGTTTTAAGACTACTAGTTTTTCTGTTTTTTATTTTTTCCTCAACACTTGTGTTGGTGAGGTTGAAACTAAACAGATTCCTGTGCTTGTTCATTTTTTTTTATTTCTTTATTTTCCTTTTTTTACATTTCTATAAATGTGTGATTGCTTAAGTAAGTCGTAACTGATGGTTTAATAAAAATATTTCTTGTTTTAAAAAAAAGGAATTGAATAATTTATGTAATATTGCTTAGGTTATATGATATATATAACAATATATGTGAAGTATAATGTTTGTTAATCTTAATTTATTACAGTTTGATTACTTTTGTATAAATGTAACTTTGCCTATGTCACAAGTGATAATTCAATAAAGGCATTAAAAAAAAAGAAGATACCAGACTTCCTGTGGAAGGGGAGCTGGGAAGGGTCACAAAGGTAGAGTTGAGACAGGCTTAGCTCTTGAACCCTACATTACGAGGCTTGAGGGAGGTAGCTAAGGAGGCAACTGATTCTCAAGGCAAAGGCAGTCTGTAAACTGGAAAAAAGGGTTTCTGTATAAAGAAAGTGGACCCCTGAGGGAGGGCTAGAAGGTGAGTTAATACAGCAGTTGGTAGTGCCCAGAGCCTACCATCTGGCACCTCTAGCCATAGCCCATGACATTCCTTTTGCAGGCCACATGGGCATAAAATGTACCATGAGACGTATTATACAGAACTTTTATTGGCCTGGGGTTACAAGGGATATAACAGTGTACTGCAGAACCTGTGAGCAGTGCCAAAAAGGAGGCAAGGCAGGAGACAAGGTCAAACCTCCTTTGATGCCATTGCCTGTTTTTGAAGAGCCATTTCAGAGGGTAGCTATGGACACTGTGGGGGCCTCTGAGTACCCCAAGTTCCACATGGAAGAAATATATCCTAGTGGTAGTATATTATGCTACTAAATATCTGAGGCAATGACTTTGTCCTCCATCAAGGCAGAGAAGCTGGCAAATGCTTTGTTGGGTATTTTCAGCAGGGTAGGTTTCCTGAGACAAATACTGACTGACAGAGGTGACAGAGAATTTCATGTCAGACCTGCTGGCTTGTCTGTGGGAGGGCTGTGGGGTGAAGCACCTAAAGACCACCCGCTGCCATCCCCAGACTAATGCTGTTGTGGAGAGGTTAAACTCTACACTGAAGACCATGCTAAGAGCATTTGCAGAATGGTTTAAGAGACAGTGGGACAAGTATTTGCCCCATCTGTTGTTTGCATGCAAAGAGGTACCCCAGAAATGTACAGGTTTTACACCCTTTGAGTTGCTGTATGGGCATAGAGTGAGGGGGGCTTTGGATGTGATTCATGATGAGTGGGAAGGTGAGTGTGAATCCCACAAGAAGTCTGTTGTGTCCTAAACCTCAAGACAAGACTTAGGGGGCTCATAGACTTGGGCCAGGAGAACATGGTAGGAGCCCAACAGCAGAAAAAGGTCTGGTATGACAGGAATGCTTGAGCCCGAGAGTATGTTGTAGAACAGCAGGTGATGGTTCTCATTCCTGTCAGACACAATAAGCTGCAGGCAGCTTGGGAAGGACCCTTCAAAGTGGTAAAGAAGGTCAGTGATGTTAACTACATGGTAAAACTGCTAGGCAAGAGGCAGGGGGCACAAGTTGTGCCATGTCAACATGATGAAGCCTTACCATGATAGGGAGGTCCTTGTGCTGAGTATTTACAGTGGGTGGCAAGAGGAGTTTGAGGAGGATTTGGTGACTGATGTCCTCAGTGAGACTGGGACTGAAATCTCAGTGGAAGGGATAGCAATGTTTCAGTGGCTATCCCCTACCCAGGTTTGAGAAATTTGAGCAGTGTTACAGGAGTTTGGGACATGTTTACTGGGAAACCTGGGTGCACCCACCTGGTGCAAGACCATGTAGAGACAGGACCTGAAAGACCTATCAAGCAGGAGACTTACAGGGTGCCTGAGTGAGTCAGACAGACTCTGAAGGAGAAGATACAGAAAATGTTGGAACTGGGAGTAATCCAAGTGTTCAGCAGTCCCTGATCCTCCCCAGTGGTGCTGGTGTCAAAGGAAGATGGCAGCACCAGTTTCTGTATGGACTACAGAAAAGTAAACAGTCACACAGATTCAGATTCTTACCCCATGCCTAGGATATATGAAGCCTTAGAGCAGCTGGGTGTGGCTAAGTATTTGACCACTATTGATCTGACCAAGGGTTACTGGCAGGTGCCCTTGACTCTCACCACTAGAGAGAGGTCAGCCTTTGTGACTCCTTTCAGATTGTATGAGGTCATGAAGATGCCCTTTAGTATGGAAAATTCCCCTGCAACCTGAAAGAGGCTTGTAGATTATATCCTAGGAGGAGCAGGAGATAATGTCCTTGCTTACCTGGACAGTATTTCCATCTACAACCATTCCTAGCAACAGCACCTTCAGCATGTCAGGGAGGTCCTGGCCAGACTGCAAAGGTCAGGGTTGACCATTAAGCCCAGTAAATGTCAAGTGGATATGGCAAACATCTCCTACCTGGGATGGAACATACAGTGGGGAGTGGTAAGATCAGGATGGAACCTGCCAAAGTGAAAGCTATTCAGGCATGGCCTGTCCCTGTTACCAAAAAAGCAGGTGGGGCCATTCTTGAGGACAGCAGGGTAGTATAAAAAGTTTATTCCCAATTATAGTACAATAGCAGCCCCCCTCACAAGTCTGATGAGGAAAAACAGGACAGATAAGGTTGTGTGGACCACAGCCTGCAAGCAGGTATTCCAAAAGCTCAAAGGTACTTTGGGAGGACCCCCTGTGCTAGCCAGTCTAGATTATAGCAAAGAATTAGTTGTGCAGGTGGATGCTTCAGACCATGGATGTGGGGGCTGTACTAAGCCAGGTTTCCTCAGAGGGAGAAGAGCACCCTGCTGTATATCTTAGCTGTAGACTCCAACCCAGGGACGAATGTTATGCAGCTGCAGAAAAAGAATGTCTAGCCATAGTATGGGTACTGCAAAAACTTCAGCTCTATCTGTATGGAAGGAAATGAACTGTGGTTACAGACCATAATCCCTTAACATGGCTACATCGAGATAGCCAGCAAAATTTCAAGTTACTAAGATGAAGCCTATGGTTGCAGACATATGACATGAAAGTGCAGCGCCGTAGTAGGTTCAGCAATGCCAATGCAGATGGGCTGTCAAGACAGGGTATGGATTAATGTACTCCCAGACAGGCTTCTTTCTCTAAAGCAATGTTTCTCCAGGGTCACTTGAAAAACTATCTTGGGTCTTCAAAGGGAGAGATGGGATGATGGAAGGTAGTGTCAGCTGTGCCAGAGAGAGTAGAGCAGACTGCACATGTGTAACATATGCCAGCATAGCTAGCTGGAGTGTTGTAAAGAATTATATGTCCTTTGAATATCCAACTGATTTGTACAGATGCATGTGTTTAAAATGTATTTGTAAAGTTGCTTGTGTTAACAATGTATCGACAGTTGGTCCTGCTGGACATAAAAGAAATATACATGTATGTCAGACTATATTGTTGTAACTGATAAAATGTATACATTTTAACAGATGATACTCAAAGGGGAAGGGGTTAAACTCAACCCAGCTAACCTTAAGAAAAATAGCCTGAAATTAAATGACTGCCATAGAATAATTTGTTACTTTCTGCAGGAAGGGTGGAAGTGTTGGGATTGTTTTGTATTTTTAGATGCTGTAATAAAGCTTAGCTAAAGTTTTATGTGTTTATTGTGACACATCAGTGCCAGATCCTGGCTCATTTTCTAGTGAGAGGGTAGTGTGGGTACCACAGAGTCCGGTGACCAGATGTGATGTCATTCTGTAGCCAGCACTGAAATTGTACTTAAATACTAGTGATAGATTTGATAAGTGCACTCTGCTTTTGGGACCTGACAAGACAGACTCATCCACGTTCATCTTGCCTTGCTTTAGTAAGTAACTAGGGAACAGTAATTCTTCAGTAAGTTAGGAAACTATAGTGAAAGTATCTAAATGTTGTTTTTCTGTTTCTGTATGATTCTTTCCATCTGTGTTGTTTTTTTATATTTCCAGTGATTGAAACTCTGGTGTTTATTGTAAATACGATATTCGGTATTTTCTTTTTTTTTTTCTATTATTTATTATTAAATATATCTAAACCATTCATTGTGGCTGGTCTTTTAGAAAATATTTAACCTTTGAGAGTATTTGCATTTATTTAGTGGCACTGTGGCTCCATATTCCTGAAAGTATTGCTGCTTGGTCAAACTCTACCATTTGTAAAAATATTAATTTTAACAAATTAATTGGGTACGCTTGTAAGACCCTTAAATTTGCTGGCTTTGGGTGTTCTGGTGGCATTGAATCTACCTTAGAATTTGGGTGGAAGTGGGGGAGCAAGTAAGCTGTGCCAGCCTTTCCCAGGTGTGTGTGTGTGTGTGTGTGTGTGTGTGTGTGTGTGTGTGTGTGTGTGTGTGTGTGTGTGTGTGTGTGTGTGTGTGTGTGTGTGTGTGTGTGTGTGTGTGTGTGTGTGTGTGTGTGTGTGTGTGTGTGTCTGTAAACAAATCTCAAAAGACAGTGTGTTAACAGCTACTTTGAAAAGGGACACTGAGAGCACTGATTTCACAGAAAGGATGGTGGAAGACTTAGTTTGGAAGAGCTGGCTAAGGACTCAGCTCTATAATGGTCAGTGAGGAGTCTTATTTGGGGCCTGGAGAGAGTGCCCAGCCCCAGGACTAGAGTGTGCATTCCCTGTGTGCTCTTAAGGGAAATTGCTCTTGGTGTAGAGGGTTGCATCTGTAAATACTGTGTGTGTCTATTTTTCTCACTCTGAATGTTCCCCACTGGTATCAGTGGTGGGGACTGAGGCTCTTTGATTACTGGCCATGAGGAGGGACATTGCACCATGTAATACTTGTGTTCCCTAATTGACCATTGTTAGATGGTTCCCTAATTGACCATTGTTAGATGGTTTGACTGCTTGCAGAGTGAATCTGTGATAAGCACTGGCTGGCCCCATCTATGAAGGACATAGGTGCCACCCCAGGGGGGAATTCACAGAGTCCCATCCAGCTGTCCAGGATGTGCTTAAATAGGGTAATTGAGGAGCTCTTCTTAACATGAATTGGGAGTTTATTACAGAGTAGTGACAGTCTCTGTGAGACATATCTGTCTCTCCAGCATGTTTTTGTTTAAGTCACAGGCTAGGTTGAGATCTCTGGAGTGAATGACTTTTGTCCCATTTGATTTGTGGACATGCATCATTTCCATTAGGGAAAGATCAGAGACTGCTCTGTAGTCCAGACACAGGTCACCTCTCAGCAGCCTGTAGAACACAGAGTACAGTAATAGGGCTTTCAGTCTTTCCATGTAGGTTATGTTTTGAAGTCCCTGAATTCTCTTGGTCAGGAACCTCTGTGGTCTCTCCAGCTGCTACAGTTGTCTGGTGAGGTACTTGTAAAAGGGAGCATTGTACTCTATTAGTGGTCTGATGACGGTGGAGTACAGAGGAGTTATAACATCATTTTTCTTGGATGCGATGTCAAAACTTATGAGGTGTGCAAAGTAAAAGATTTTCCTTATCACTGTGGACACATGGTGATCAAAGTTTAGATTGCTATTAACTTGTGTTCCCAAGTCATGCACCACTGGGTTCGAGTTTATGAAGGTGCTGCCTATACTGTAATTTGCAGGAGCTACCTCTTTGCCAAAGGGGACAATGATGCACTTTTTTGCATTTAGTTTTAGACTGTGACTTTGTCACCAGTCATTTCCCTGTGTTATCCTGTCCTGTAATATGCTAAAATATTTATGGGACCCAATGATTGCTCCAAGTTTGCAGTCATCTGTGAACTTGGTAAACCACAGGCTGTTTACCTTTGCTTGAAATTCCAAGAAATAGATTCCAAACATTAGAGGGACAAGTACAGAACCTTATGGTACTTGCTGGTAACTGTTCTACTGGTGGAGGTGGAATTCCCAACTTTGACAGCATGGGTTCTGTCAGTGAGCCAGTGGGCTACCCGTGGCATATTGGTTAATCCCATTTTTTTTTTAATTTCTCCAAACCTTTTGGATTTCTAATACCATGACAGGAATGGACCCCATTCCAAAGTCAAAGTACAATTAAAGCTCATGAAATTAGTATTGTTTCAGTCTTTGATGTTAGCCAAAAGTGCTCTTCACAGCACCCCAATTGTGCCCAGTAATGACTCCTTCTGCAATTCATATGGAGTTACTTGTATTGGTAACATATCAAAGTATGATTATAAATATTTTTTTATGAGACTTGTTGCCCCTTCTACTACTGGAACTGTCTGGGTATCCTTCTTCCACATTGACCTAATTTCCGCCTGCAAATCCTGGTATTTTATAACTTTGTGTTTCTCTGTATGTAAGACACTGTAGTCACTGGGTGTAGCAATTTCAATAATCAATGCTACTTTTGCCCTCTTTTCATGGACTACTATATCTGTTTTTCCTTGCATCTAGTTTTTGAACTGTTGGTAGTGGGTGATCCCATGTGATATAAACTTCATTATTTTCTATGATGCTTTGTGGCTCGTTTCCATTGTTTTTCAGCCACTTCAATACAGTAATGTTTGCACAATCCCCAATGCAACAGTCTTGCCACATTATTATGCCTTTCAGTATACGATCCTTCTGCCATTAGTATATCACAATCAGCTGCAAGATGTATGACTGTTTCCAGTTCTGTTTTACAAAACCTACATTAGCCCATTTCTCCCACATGGTCAATGGACTTTGTAAACCAACGTGTACATAGTCCACTCTCTTGGGCCACCAGTACTAAACTTTCATCATTTGTTTTAAATTCACCTCTCCTTAACCATTCCAGCATTAGATCCGGATCAACATAAGGTTGTTCCAAGAGTTTCCTATACTTGCAGCTGTATTTATGCATTTTCCACATTTTGTGTCTTCTCATCTGATCTTTCACCTTACATTCTTTCTTTTGTTTTTTGGCACATTCAGTTGAAGCCTGATTTTTATCTACTTCTGGTTTGTTTTCCATTCTTACTTGATGCCAGTATTCTTCTGCTAAACTAAGCAGGAAAGTCATCTTAAATTTATTCTCCTCATGTTTAAGAACTTTCACTACATTTGGATCTTGTAAAGTCAACAGATATGTGTGTAGTCCTATGATTACAGAACTATACATGTAATCACTTTTGAGGAGGCCCATACCTCCTTCAGAAAGTGGGATATATAATCTTGGCATGCACTGATTTTTATAAATCATTTGAAGACCATGAAGCATCCTTCTTATTTTCCTGTTTAGCCTATCCAACATGTTTTGCAGCCAATCAATCACTCTAAAGCTGTAAGTTAAGACATGAAGAGCAAATTGGTTTATAGCTTGGACTTTATTCCTAGATGTCAGTGTTGTCTTTAGTATTAATTTAAGTCTTCTAAAATGTTCCTTACTGAGTTTTATTCAAATCTGTTCATGTTTTATTGTTGATCGTTCATCAGTTGCCAAATATTTATACATTCCCTCTTGCTCAAGTTCTTTTATATCACATTCCTGTCTCAGACTGATATTTTCTTGGTACTGCAGTTTTCCTGCTTTAAAGGTTACTTTTGCACATTTATCAAGACCAAATGACATTCTTATATCATCTGAAAACATTTTAACCACTTGCAATTGTGCTTTCAGTTCCTCATCTGATGGACTATTCAGTTTTAAATCATCCACAGAAACAGGACAAGAGGTCTTTATACTTTCTTGATTTCTAGAAGCCAAATTATAGCTGTGGCTCATAACTCTCAACATTGTAGAGCAAGAAATCTTGTCAAAGCCATTAATAAAAGTAGGACAAAGGACCACAAATACGGGCAATTTTTAAATATTGCTCTTAATACTTAGAAAGTTCATAGAATAACAGGTTTCACATTAGCGTGACTTTTCTGAAGAGTATGAAGTCTGAAACTGAAATGTCATTATTTTCTAATTTCACTCCTCAATGATTTGCCACTAATTTGCCAGAAAACCAGAATTTTATGAAAAAAGGACCAGAAATATATGAACATTCTGCAAAAATCTGTACAGTTGAAATGTATGCCATGGCCTAATGTGTTCAGTAGATGGCTTAATGGGTTAAGGGAAAGACAGACTAGCAGCGGTGACAGGGAGTCACCCTGAAATATCCCCAATTTAATTTTTATCCCTGGAATAATAATTTGTCCCTTATCATGGCTTAATTGCAGAGTGGTATGCCACTGTTTAATGGTCGTTGTAATGTAATCAATCAGTGTAGGATGCATCTTATACATTTTTAAGCACTCTTTTATCCATGAATATGTGATACTGGTAAATACTTTTTTGTAGTCAATCCATGCCATACTTAGATTTTTCCCCTTTCTACAGTTCTCCATTATGACTTTATTTAACAACAAATTATCCTTAATTTCATATGACTTTATTTTATTGCCCTTTTGTTCTATTGCCATGATTGAGTTTTCTTCTAAATGATTATAAACTCTGTTGGCATCAATTCCGGTGTATGATTTATAGATTGTCAGAAGGCAAGTTATTGGTCTATAATTTTTGGGATAACTTGCAGATTTACTCTTAAGTAGAAGCATTGTTTTTCCTGTTGTTAACCAGACTGGTGTCTGTTTGGGGTGTGCATATAAATAGTTCTTACTCATGGCGAAATCTTCATACAAAGATGTTAATACTTTTAGCCAGAACTTAGGCACTGCATCTGGGCCTGGGGTTTTCCAACTGGAAACTTTTCTTAACTTTATTTTAATCTCTCTGGCTGTTACTTCATCCCATTTCATATCCCGTACCTTTGAATTTCTTATTATTTTACTTTTTCTATCCATTTAGCATCTTTATTATGTTCCATAGGATCTTCATATATACTTCTCCAAAATGTATCTATTTCTTCTTTTTTGGGTGGTCTTTCGGTTTCTTTTGCCTTGCTTCCCATTTCTCTATAACACTTTTGGGGTCATCAATAAATTGCTTATTTTGTACTTTTCCTTTATATTCATCTGCATAGTATCGTCTTAAGTTTTTCTGCCTGTGATGAGAATTTTAGTTTATTTGCAATAGTGCATGATAGATCCTGATCTGTTCTGATTCTGTGTGTTACTTTTATCACATCTATCTTTCTGAGTATTTTTTGTTGATCTGTTCCCTCTTTTATACTCTTCTAACAGTGACACTTCTTGTCTTAATTGCTTTATAGTTTTCTCTGTTTGATACTTCCATTATGGTATTTGATTTCTCCCCTTCCTTTCCCTTACTACCTTGTGTTCTTGTGACAGAATGTTATCTGTTATTAATTTAGCTTCACAGTAATATATCCTGTTTACTTCTGTTATATTGCATGGATCCCTATGGACAGTCCTAATTAATGTGTATTTGTTTTATCAAACATCTAACTTTTTGGGTTTTAGTGACCTTCTGCAGTCTATTTTTTTTCATGGATCTTAATATGTCTATCTCTATTAAATCAAGCAACTCTTCCCTAAGCTCATTTTCTTCTAAACTGAGGGCACATTTTGTGTTCTCCATTTCCTGCGGGCATTCTATAGATAGTTCTATAGTGTCTTCCAGTGGCACATTCTCTTCAATTTTATCCTGTGTCATCCGTTGCACTGTCATATGGGAACTCACTGACCTATCACTCCTCAGCATTGACTGTGTCAGAGTTGCCACAGTTTCCTGTTCCTTCCCTTGTTGTCCAGCTTCAAGTGAAAATGTATACTGATTTCCTGTGGAAGACTCCAAAATATCTTCATACAGCAACTGACCAGTTGCTTCCTGTTCCACTGGTTTCTCCTTAATTTGGATGTTCATTGCACTATCCTTCTGTGGTGTTTTCTGAGTTAGATTTTCTATGCTCAATCCTTCATATGGCCATTGGCATACAAAACCATTTCAATATTATAAAAATTTAAGTTTTGTTTTTTTGGCCAATTTCGGACATTTAAACATAGCGCAGTGGTGTGGAAACGAGATCATGCAGAAAATAAAAAAAATGTAAAAAGACAATTTTATGTGAAAGATTAATTCTGCCATTATAGTGGGTAGCATGCAGAACCAAAACAATAACAGGTAACAGTGGAAGCTAAGGACATAGGCTCTGGTGTTGTGGTGTAACAAGGGGCTAAGGCAGTGGGGTATGCAAATGAGCTAAATGTATTGAATAGCAAAATGGGAGACTGTGTCCACATTCACCTAACTGTGTAGGAGCTATAATGTAGTAAACAGGAGAAACAGCTGACAGGAGAAGGGGGTGTGTCATGCTTGGTGTAAGCACATTGGAGCACTGTAAGCACAGCTAAGCAAGGAGGGTGTGTCTGAGGCTGCTGAGCTGTGCTTGGCTATTTGAAGGACTGAGGAGCATGTTCATGTCCAAGGGAGGTCCTTTTCTGCTCAGCAATGATTACACTTGCTAAAACAGTTTGCTTGGAGTGCCTTGAGGCTTAAACAGAGAAAAAAACAAACAAAAAAAAAAAAAACAAAGGAGATAGCAGTATAAAGGAAATGACCTACAGATCACTAAAATGGCCTCTCCTAGTCACAGTGTCCCATTCAAACTCGTCAATAATACAGCTGGCCGATGGAATATATCATAGTCAGCCAATCACACAGGCAGCATTTGCAGCACAACAGTATGAAGTATGCAGACACTTTTCAGTCTGTTTTTTTCCCACAAACCCTGCACCATTGGTGTACGCAGTTGGGAATTTTAAGTGACAAAATGTTAGGGGCTGCTGTTGCTTTGATACATCAATATGTGCTAGAGACTGAGGGTGGTGAGGAGGATAATGCTGACAACCATCCCAGACTGAGGAGGAGGAGAAGAGGTGTTCAGACCCAGGGTAACCTACCATGGGCTACATGATCTGGAGATAATGGAGTGCTACAGGGTGGGCAGGGATGTACTTCAGTAACTCATCAAGCTGTGGCACCCTCACCTCAGACCCAGAGCCAGCAAAGGGGAACCCATCCCATGTGAAACCAAGTTATGTGTAGCCTTAAGAATACTAGCTACAAGTACCTTCCAAAGACCTACTGGGGACATCATGGGGTCTCACAGGCATCTGCATCCAGGGTACTCCACCAGTTCCTATATGTCATGTGAACACATGCTGGTGAGCACATATATTTCTCCAGAACCCTGAGCAGAGAACCAGCAATATGCAGCTCTTCTACCATGTATCAGACTACCCAGAGGTACTGGGTGCCATAGACTGCATGCATATCAACATCAAGGCACCACCCAGTGAAGAGGGTAGAGTCTATGTCAACCGCAAGGGCTATCACTCTATCATCTGCAAGGTTGTATGCAATGCCCAGGGCATTATCATGAATGTGTGTGTTGGCAGCCCTGGTAGTTATTATGACTCCCACATCTGGCATGCCTCACAGCTGTACCAGGCATTTGCCAGGGGGGACATCCCGTATAACCATCTGGTGGGGGATGCTGGCTATGCACTGGAGCCGTGAATGATGACACCCATTAGAAATGCACACACACCCACTGAAAATGCCATAATGGGGTACATGCACAAACCAGGAACATTGTAGAGTATGTGTTTAGGATGCTCAAGTCATGGTTCTGCTGCCTCAACATATCTGGTGGAGCTCTGCAGTACTATCCAGCCACATATGCACACATGTTCATAGTATGTGCCATGCTACACAACATGATCCTGCAGAAACACCTGCGGCAGGCACATCACAGGGAAGGGCCACATAGCCCCCTACCATTGCCAAGGCCCCAACAGGAACACGGGGACTTGGAGGAGGAACCCCCTGACCCTGCTCCTGTAGGCAAAAGCAGGCAAGCCCAATATGCCCAGGCCTTGGCAAAGAGGCAATGCATAGCACACACACACTGACACTGTAGGGACCCAGGGAATGACACCTCTCTCTGACTTGCACACACAGCAAAATGGATGCCACACACCTCACACTGCCTGCATCTTACCATGTATAGGCTGTGTACTGTGTGCATCTGACAGAGCCAGCCCTCAAGCATCATCCTCATAACTGCCACAGACACAAGGTAAGTCAGTCTTCTTAACAATAAATTAATGGAGTAGTACATTGTGGTAGCATAGCTATGGTATAGCTGCATGCATGCAAGGGAATGTGGTGGCCTACCGAGATAGCAGCAGACAACGGACAGCTATGTGGGACAACATGAAATATCCACCCAAAATTGGCTTCCCTAGAGTATGCAGTAGTACCCTAGGTGACAAATCTCACTACAGTGTATGTGGGGGGCTAACTAACTGGGTTGCCATAGGTCACAGGCATGAATGTCAATGTGGGGGTCCCATACTCACCCCTCAGCCTCACCCAGCAAGTCAGCCATAGAAAACCATAATTAAATGTCTGGCAGAAGCCCACAAATGGGGACAATGATGAAATATTCCCATACAGACTTACACAGTGATATCACAGCAGGTCTTGCAGTTGCATTAAGGCTCTCCAGGGTAAGAAGTCTGAAACCCAAATATCTGCCATTACAATCTAACCTGTGGTCTTTAGTGATATGCCTGTATTCTCCAAGACAGGCACAATACTATGCTAACATCAGCACAGTCTGTAGAAATGTGTACAGTTGACAGGTGTGCCCCCACATACACCCATGTTCCCATAGAAACCCAGTAACAGTAATGTTTGTAGGGTATTAGCAGCAGAGCACACATTCCCAGGGCTGTCCCAATCAATTTTATAACTTGTTGCATGTCCACAATATGCAGGAGTCAATGAGCTATGTATATGTGTGGTTAATACTGTTAGTATGTGGCCTGCACTTACTCCTGGCTGTCATGTCTTAGTGGCCTAGGTACAGTACAGTGGTTGACAGGGTCCATGTTCCAAGAACTGCAGTGCCAACAATTTTGCATGTCAACTACACCTACGGTAGGAGTTTTACACACTTGTCAGAAGTCAATACCTGTTACTGCAGGAAAGCTGAACAGGTCAAGGACAGGGCGCCACACATATGGACAGTACACATCTCATAGTAACCTACACAGTGCATAGCATACTTCTCAACTGTACAGACTTTTTGCAGAATGTTCAGAGGTTTGTATCATATTTATGGTCTGTTTATCAAGAAATTGTGGTTTTCTGGCAAATCATTGCCATATCACAAAAGACTGTAGCTGTCTTTCGGTTTTTCCCAGTTGGGATCACCACAGCAGAACTCTGGTCCGCTAATTATTGGCAGTAGATTTTTACGGTGCCAAGTTGCCAGCCCGACATCCAACCTTCAAGAAAGGTACACCCATTCACACATGCACCTACCTGCATGTCTTTAGACATCACGTGACCGTGGGAAGGGCATGCAGACTCCCCACAGAAGGTGCTCCAGCCAAGAATCGAACTGGAGAACCTCTTGCTGTGAGGCAACAATGCTAACCACTGCACCATATCACAAAAGACTAAAGTCAGAAAATAATGACACATTGTAGTTTCAGACTTCATACCTTTTAGAAAAGTGCATGTTAATGCAAAACCTGTTATTGTATCACCTTTATAGGTTTGTAAGGCCAATAGCTAACAATGGTCCCTATATGCAGGCCTTTGTCCCCAAATTACTTATGGCTTTGTCCAGATGTCTGGATCTAAAAAGTTGTGAGGCACGGTGCTTAGTAGGACAGCAGGTACCTGAAGGTCAGTGTACTGACAGGTTATAAAAGGCTGCCACCTTACAGTGTCAGCACTGACAACATGTCATTGGCCTACATCCATACCGCTGGAATGACAGATTGTCACAGAAGGAGCACAATTATGCCTTGTATATCTGTTCTGCTTGCCCTAACTTTGCATTCACCTGCCAACTATTTGCAAAACAAGAAAGGGTCATGCCAAAACATCAGTGGCAGACAGTGGAGAAGCAGACATCATACCCACAAGAGAAAGCAAGTAAATACCAAACTGGTCTCCCAATTGTCTATGTTTGGCAGAACAGTATTAACTCCCTGTCCCCATGTGTAGGCCTTTGTCCGACTGTTATATATGGGCTTGTCCAGATGTCAGTCTGTGACAGTTTGACAGGTAGGCCAACATGTAATCTCATAACAACATATAGTAACACAAACCATCTAAGGACCACAGCAAATGCAGTGGTGCAATAAAGGACAACCTGCTGAATAGGTACAGTCAGAGGTGTGAAGTCCATAACCTTGTGTGTGATATTACGGCATTTACCACATTCACACCAGAATTACAAACACATATCAGCAGCCACTGTGGGCAAAGCCTGTGACTGGACTACATAAGGCAAAGAGACACACCTAAGGGGAAGGGGAACTCCTGGCTAGACAAATGGAGAATGTGCACACCAGAACAAATTGTGCAGTAACATAGGTGCCATGCAGACCATGGAATCAGTAAACATCATCTGCAACTACACAACACACAGCCATGTAAGTGGAGATCTGCAACAAAACAAAAACCCAAACAAAGGACACCTCAGAGGCAAAAACACCTGAGAACTCCACAATCCTACACACCACAGACCATGCATAGTCCACACACCAGGGTCTTGCAAACACCAAGGCCTTACCATACACCCAACATATTACTCCTAGAAGACTCCACTGGGAGACACATAGATGTGCCTCTCACCAGGCAGGATAAGGAGAAAGTCACGGTCACTTGTTTATCAGGTGCCATAATCTGCCATATCACACATGCACTCAAGTCACCCCACAACAGGTACAGGTATCACTCCAGCTTGCTCCATGGCGGTGTGAATGATGTCAGATGTACCTGCCTGGACTGTTGTAAGACAGACATGATTCAACTTGCTGAACATGTGTCCCATGCAGGTATGTCCCTAGCCTTAAGCAGCAGTCTGCCATCACCCAGAATGATGGCTCAGTACAAACAGAAAATGATTGTCAGTAACACTTGGCTCCCTTACTGGTGTCATCCCAGGGGGATACACTGCCTGGCAGCCTGGGAACATATGATCGACAGACCACACTGCCTTGCTAGAGATGGCCTGCATCTGTCTCACTTGGCCTTCAGGCCTCTGGCAAAGGGCCTTGCATCCCCCATAGTGCCTTTGTAGGGAAAGTCATGGGGTCCATACTACCAACATAAAACAATCAACAAAGCGCAAATTAAAGGCCATGCAGCTAAACACTAGGAGTCAAAACAGAAAAAGGGACAAAGATGTCATAAGAGCCATGTATGTTAACCTTATGAGGTGAATTATTTTGCTCAATGCCCCCTTCAGCATGTACCTCACAAAACACATGCAGCAGCTGGAGAGACCACAGAGGTTCCCCACCAAGAGAATGCAGGACCACAAACACCTACCCTGCACAAATAGGCTAACAGCACTGTCCCTCTTCTCCATTCCATACAGACTCTGCAGAGATGACCCCTGTCTGGCATGCAAAGTGATCCAGACCCTGCCTTGTTGGGACTGTTGCATATCAGAAAAATGCACTCATTGAAAGCAGTCGCAACCCTGGAAGATGGTGACATGTGTGCAGTCACAGAAACCTGGCCCACAGCCGTAGAGAGAAACCCATACTTATCTGATCACTCATCCTATCCCACAGCCAGACCCCAAAATGTGGGCAGCAAAGCCAAAGGAGGTGGAGTATTAATATATATTAGACAGACAGACTGGTCAAAGAGTCTAACATACACAAGACACTCCAAGTGCAGTCAACTGTCGACAAGACCCCTATGCAAATAATATGCAGCTACAGGCCAACATATCTGATTCAGGACACCCACCCCACATATCTGGCCCTCTACAAATCTATCAGGATTCTACCTGTCATCCTGATCCTGGCTGACATATATTACCCAAACATTGACTGGGAATCCAACCATGCCAGAACAGAAATGCACAGAGATGCCCCATCTTATCAATGCTACATCCTTAGGACAGCCACTTGATACCCCCACAAGATATGATACCTATGTTGGACTTGGCAGTAACCAAGATGATCAACCATTGCAGCACCCCTACGGTATCATCCTCCCTGTCAAATTCCAACAGAAAAGTGGTCACATATCATATTACCTTCTCTCCTGACCCACCTCTAGCCTTGGTAAAAGGAAAATGTCCCACAAGCTGATTACAACCAACAAAGAGATGGTATAAACAGCTGAAAAGCCACCTACCCCACAAGAGCAACAGTCACTAACTTCCGAATGTACACAAAACTAGCATGCCAGCATATAGATAGAGATGCAGGGAATCAGGAATATCTGACAGGACAATATCACCATCTGGAAGGGAGAGTAAACCTGTCTGCAAACATCTGCAATACAGTAACTATATACCAAAAGGATAACATTGCTGTCCAGGACTGAGAAGGAGCAGGTGCACAACTGGAAGTTCATAGGTTCATAGGTAGGTACTAGGCTATTGGCCCTAGGGCCCATACAAGCCTAGCCAAAAAATGTACCCTGGCTTTCGCCACCCAAGAAAATTATTTTCCTATGCCCCTGTTGAGCAGAGCCACAGAAGTGATCCCTGGGGTGAATTTCCCATTTCCCATCCAATCATCAAGATTTTTCTTGAAGAGTGCTAATGAGGAGCTCTGTTTGGCATAGATAGGTAATCTGTTCCAGAGTATGGGAAGTCTCTGGGACAGGAATCTATCCCTCCAGCATGTTCTGTTTATTGTGGTGACAAGGTTAAGGTCCCTAAAGCGTGTAGCTTGGAGGGATTGGGATTTCTTTAAGTGGAGCATGTCCAACAGCTCTGGGTTTGACATAGCTTTGTATGTTAGGCAGAGATCGCCCCTGAGTAGGCGATATGCGATGGAGTAAAGCTGTAGTTTTTTGAGACGGTCTGTATAGGGCATCTGTTTGAGGCCAGTAATCCTCTTTGTGAGGTATTTCTGTGGTCTTTCCAGTTGTTGTAGATGTCTTGTGAAGTACATACCAAAAGGCGTTGTACTCTATAATGGGTCTAATGAGTGATGAGTAGAGGAACAATGACCTCTTTTTTTCTGGATGAGAATCCTTTTGTGATGAGATGAGCCACATAGAAGGATTTCCTGACCACTGTGGCGATGTGATTATCAAAGGAGAGACTACTGTCCACCTGTGTCCCAAGGTCTCATCACATTTTCGGCATTAAGTAGACTACCAGCTATGTGGTAGTTCATGGGTACAGAGTTTTTACCAAAGGGAATGACAATACACTTTTTGGCATTGAGCTTCAGGCCATGGCTTCGACACAAGGTATCTGTCTCAGTGAGACCCTTTTGTAGTTTGTCCACATCATTAGGAGTTTCGACTATGGCTCCTAGTTTGCAGTCATCTGCAAACTTTGTTAGCCAAAGACCTTCTGTGTTGGCCTGCACTTCAGAGAAGTAGATGCCAAACAGGAGAGGACCCAGGACTGAACCCTGTGGTACTCCACTTGTCACTGGTCTGATCTCAGATTTGGAATCCGCTACTTTCACAGTGTGGGTTCTGTCCGTGAGCCAGTTGGCAACCCATCTTGTGACATAGGGATTTATATCTAGTTTAGTGATCTTATCTATAATTCCAGAGTGGGGGATGGTGTCGAAAGCCTTGGCAAGATCTAGATAAGCTGTGTGAACCATTTTACCCTCATCTATGGCTTTGGTGACTGCTTCAAAGAAGTCAATCAGGTTTAGGAGACATGATCTGCCTTTTACAAATCCAAACTGAGTCGGGTCCAGAGTTTAGAGATTACCAATGTCTTTGTAATCACCCCTTAGCCTGAGCAAACAGATAAGAGCACCAATGAAATCCACTAAAGGCAACTTTGAGTTTAAATTGCCCACATCTAAGACTGACAATCATAAGGCCTTCCTCATATATGTCTGCATTCCCAAAGGAAGCTCCAAGATCTGTGCAAAACAGGTGGTCAAGGACATCACATACACAAATGCTATAGATATAGCTAATCCACTGGCTGACAGATTCAGTGGAAATGTCTCCTTCCTGCCCCCTTAGCAGGAAAGCAGGACATCCCCAGTACCTGAACACCCAACCCTTATCACTAGGGAGCAGGCCATCACTGCCCTCTCAAAGTCAAGAAGGCAGCCTCCATGGGACCTGAATACATCTCAGGCTGCAAACTACATGAACCCAGGCATGAACTGGCAGCATCATTACACACCCTACACACCCAAAGCCTGAGTACTGTCTATGTTGGCAGACAGCCACTGTCATCCCTTTACACCAAGGTGGAGTGTTCACCGATCCAGAAAATGAAAGGCCCATCAGTCTAACCAGCCTGAGCCAGAAGGCCATGCAATGGATTATCACAGATCACATTAACAGGGACATTGGTAAAATGCAAATACATTACCCTACACTGTCTGCCATCCTCAGGGGAGGTATGTCAGTGAACTCTGGATGACTTCCCTGAGGCAGCCAACAAAGGCATGGATAAGGGAAAGAGGGTGGACTCTGGCTACCATGACCTGGCCGAAGCCTTACACACCATTCCCCACTTGCCCATAGTACATGAACTCTGTCAACTAGATGGCAATCCATATGTTATCAGATAGGTATCAAACTGGTTCATTGATAGAACCCACATAATCATAATAGGGGTAGTCAGCTCAAACAGTGCACCCATAATGATAGGCATACCCAAGAGATTGGTCTGGGGGGCCTCTGGTATATGAGATATACTTCCCTGAGGTGCAGGCCAAAACCACTGGCCCATGGCTGACCAAGTCGGCAGATGACTACAAGCTGGGAACAGTCATCAATACCCAAAGTGATGTGGACGTCCTACAAGAGGGTCTCACCAAAACAAATGCCTGATGCCAGAAACATGGCCTCAAGCTGAATGCCTGCAGATGCATCATCTTCCCCTTTGAGGAGACTGACATCCCCACATAGTATCACATTAACAGCAATGTCCTACATAAACAATCAGTAGTGAGGCAGTTGGCCACCTAGGTTGATAGAAAATGGATGTCTGAGCACCATGTTGCTCCCATTGTACATAAAGCTCCATAGATGGGACAACTCAAATGTAAGGGTATCCCATCCAGGGACAAAGATGTCATAAGAGCCATATATGCTAACCTTATGAGGCCAATTATTTTGCTCAATGCCCCCTTCAGCATGTACCTCACAAAATGCATGCAGCAGCTGGAGAGACCACAGAGGTTCCCCACCAAGAGAATGCAGGACCACAAACACCTACCCTGCACAGATAGGCTAACAGCACTGTCCCTCTTCTCCATTCCATACAGACTCTGCAGAGATGACCCCTGTCTGGCAAGCAAAGTGATCCAGACCCTGCCTTGTTGGGACTGTTGCATATCTGGAAGTCAAGGCCCACTGGACCAACCTGTAGGCGCAGTATCAACCTGATTTGTGATATCAGTACAGCTTGTTGGTGTGACAGATACATGTCCCACACACTCCCCCATCTGTGAAATGTCCACATCAAGCCAAGTGCCTCAATGACCCTAGTGACGTGCTCCCTGTATAAGTGCATAGGAAACAGAAAATACAGTCTTGTGATTCCACCTGTGTCCCTGCTGGACAGGGGATCTGGGTGCTGACATGTCTTAACATGGGCTACACTCTCATCTGCATGGGTTATAAAGGCTTTAGGGTCAATAGCCTACTAACATCATGTCAGCCTATCAACCTGTACACAACTGTCTGTCAGTGGTTCACCACTTTACTCTGTACATCTCTGCCACTGACATACCTGGAAAATCACAGTGTTATATGAAATATACCACACATATAATGGACATTTCTGCTCAGTAGAATGCCTTCTGTAACCTCTGACAGCAAGACGTCTGGACAAGGTTATAAATAAAAGTGGGACAAAGGCCCAATGATAGGCATGTGTTTTGAATATTGCTCTTACAAACTGAGAAAGTTGGTAGAATAATGGGTTTGGCATTATCAGGAATTGACTGAAGGTTATGAAGTCTGAAACACTATGTCATTATTTTCTAACTTCAGACTTTAATTATTTGCAACTAACTTGCCATAAAAACACAAGTTTATGTAGACTGGATGAAACCTATAGACAAACATCTAGACAATCTGTAAACAAAATGTACAGTTAAGTGGTATGGCCACACCAAGATATGACTTTTCAGGTAAGAAGAATACCATATAAGCAAGAGATCTTCTGCCAATATATCACCAAGGTGCTGGACTGTTTACACAGCTTCATCAGTCAATCAGTTGTAGCCACACCTCTCAACTGGCCGGATTTGGCAAGAATGTCTATAGTTTGGCTCATAATATTGGTCTGTGCATCATACATCTTGTATTTCTCTGGTAAAGCACTGTGATGATCTGAGGATTTCTATCACTAGGTAATGACACAATACATTTCAGTGTCAGACATCAGATATGTCAGAAAATGTCTGCTAAAACAAACCCTGTAACTCTAGCAACTTTCTGTTTACTTTTGAGATGTATGGCTGTAGCACCTAAAACCCTGGACTGGAGTACAACTATCTCTGGAATGGAGTCCCACTGTTACTATAGAAGGTCATACTGAGCATGCTCCTATACTTAGAGAATTACAGCCCATGTCAGAACCCACATCAGACTATATAACTGTATTGTGCCTATATGTCTTTGCATATAAAGAGCTATGTACACCTTAACTGTCTCTACACACACCCATCAGACAGGATTACCCTCAGCTAGCTGTAGGTGGCCTATATGTTATATATCTGCATATGTTGCATGTGATACACAGACATATATATGGGCAACAGAAAACAATATGCCAAGCATACACATACATAGATGTGGTGAAGAGAGAGACAGACAGACAGTGATAGAGAGAGAGAGAGAGAGAGAGAGAGAGAGAGAGAGTCATACACAGGGATACCCTGAAATGCATAGAGTGATGTCCTGCTACAGAGAGTGGCATACCAGTCGTAACCAGCCACATGTGCCAGCATGAAGGTGAGCTCCATTGTGTAATACTACTGAGGTGGGGGTTGTAATATCACATCACCTGCCTGTGTGTGTGTGTGTGTGTGTGTGTGTGTGTGTGTGTGTGTGTGTGTGTGTGTGTGTGTGTGTGTGTGTGTGTGTGTGTGTGTGTGTGTGTGTGTGTGTGTGTGTGTGTGTGTCTGTAGGTTTAAGTATTAAGAGGCCATTCCCACTCAGTACACTTCCCATTGCCCTACTTCACAAGATCTGCTGATGTCATTCACCTTAGAAGTACCTTTGGACACTTGTCAGCCTTACATGCTCTCTGGCGCATGTGATAACTGCGTAACACTATAGTACAAATAACTAGATAGAGGGGTTCTAATTTTAGTCCTGACAAATGTGTGTGTCTGTTTGTAGGTGAAACTGTTTTAGGCCATTCCCACCCAGTACACTTCCCAGTGCCCTACTTTAGCAGTCCTGCTGATGTCATTCCCCTTAGAAGTACATTTGGACAGCCCTCAGCCCTACAAGCTCCGTGGCATGTGTAACAACCACATAACAGTATAGTACAAATAACTAGATAGGCAGGGGTTCTATTCTCATTTCCGGCAAATGCATGTGTGTGTGTGTATAACTGTGTGTAAAAGTGTTTGTAAGTGTGTATGTTTGTAGAATAAAGTATTTTGAGGACTTTCCCACCCACAACACTTCCCAGTGCCATACTTTACCAGTCCTGCTGATGTCATTCCTCTTATAAGTACCTTTGGACAGCCCTCAGCCCTATAAGCTCCATGGCACATGCAATAACTACTTAATATAGTACAAATAAGTAAATAGGAAGGGGTTCTACTCAATTCCAGCAAGTGTGTGTGTGTGTGTGTGTGTGTGTGTGTGTGTGTGTGTGTGTGTGTGTGTGTGTGTGTGTAAATGTGTTTCTAAGTGTGTATGTTTGTAGGGTAATGTATTTTGATGTCCTTCCCACCCAGTACATTTCCCATTGCCATACTTTACAAGGGCTCTTGATGTAATTCACCTTAGAAATACCTTGGGATACTGTTAAATCCTATAAGCTCCGTGGTGCATGTGATAACTGTATAACTCTGTAGTACACATAACAAGATAGGTATGGGGTCTAAACTCAATACTGGTGACTGTGATACTGTGCATGTGAGAGAATCATATCCTACCTGTGTGTGTTTGGGTGAGAATCATAACCTCTGGGGGTGTGGATTATACAATTTTGAGGCATGTACCATCCAGTACACTTCCCATTGTGCTACTTTACAAGGCCTTCTTATGTCATTCACCTTATAAGTACCTGTATACACTTGTCAGCCCTGTAAGCTCTGTGGCATGTGCAATTACTGTGTAATACTATAGTATAAATAATTAGATAAGTAGGGGGTTCTAATTTCAATACTGACAATGATAGTAGTGTGTGTAAAGCATATCCCCTGTGCCTGTTGACCCCCTACTCATGGCATTACTTTAAACAGCCTGTTAATGGGATCTGCCTCACATGCACCATGTTACACTATACAGCCCATGCCAGTCATCTGTACAGATGAAAATGGAATATCCAGATGTTTGCAACCTATACGTGGTCTGTGTCCCCTAACAATGAGCATTCCTGTGATATCATTGCCCAATATGTCCCAGTTACCATAGTGACACACATGCCAGCATCAGACCTTATACCTGACTGAAACATCATGCTGATACAAAGTCTGTTACTCTATCACTTGTCCAGGTTTGTAGGAGCAGTAGATGAGACCAGTTGCTATTTCTGGTGGGTTATCCCACCATCCATGAAGGCATTCACAAGATTAGATGTTGTAAGAGGTTGTGTGTTATGTCTCAGACATATAATCTATGTGGTGCATGTCATGTGTACATAGCACTATAGTAAATACAAGTGGATATGTAGGGTTACTAATATGTCTATTGGCAAGTGGGTTTGTGTTTCTGTATGCACATCCCCTGTGGGTGTCTTTACGGTGTGTATGTGATGGCTATACCATTTTGTGTGCCTCTTCCACCCTGTGAACTCCCCCATTGCCAACCTAGTTTCAGCCCACACAGATGTCATCCACCTTACAAGCACAGTTACACAGTTTCTAACACAAAGCCACTGTGGTGCATGCAATGGTCATATCACTGTGTATTGTACATAAATAGATGGGTAGGTCATCTACTCTGAGAAGTGTCAACTCTAGGTGCATGTGTGTTTCAATGCATGTTGCTATGCAGTGGTGTGTGTGTGTGTGTGTGTGTGTGTGTGTGTGTGTGTGTGTGTGTGTGTGTGTGTGTGTGTGTATGTATGTGTGTGTGTGTTAGATGGTTCTACCATGTTAAGGGCCTCTGAACCCACCACTGGCAATCCTAACAGCCCCTGCAATTGTCACCGACTTGAATAGTAGTGGCAGACACTGCAACACTACATTACCTCTGTGGTATTTGTGTTCTGTATCTAGTAGTATCGTTTGTAAGACTGGGCAGGTAGGGGCTGTGCTCAGCCCTTCAACAGCTGCCCCATGTACAGGGCTATGACTCTGTGTGCACTACGAGCACGAGAGGCCAGACATGCATATGAGATAGCAGATACACATGCTAGTGATTGTCAGGTTAGACTAACACAGGTTGACCTGTGTCAGAAATACATACCCCAAACCTGTTATACACAGTATTGTGTATACCCGCATCAACTGCATCACGTTTGAGTGGATGGGACAGAAATGGCAGGGGCAACAGGTGCTGATAGGTGAATCTGTTGCAGTTAAAGTAATGGCTAAGCTTGTGAGGGACCTAGTGCCAGTACTCAAGTAACCTCCTCCGTATGTATAAACCTGTGTTACTACAGAACACCCATGTGACATGTATGAAGGCTAGCTGGCTGTGTCAAGGGGTATGTATGCAAGGTCTGACTGTCCACCCCAATTGTCCCTCACACACTGTTGCATGTACGGGAGTCTGAATGTGCATGGCCACGTGAGGTCTCAGCTGATCTTGTTGCTGACCTACATCCATGTGGCTGATGCCCTACTCCCACTACATGCTCAAGCACAGACAGTATGCAGTCGAGCAGTGACAAGGTCTCACCCCACCATGACATCGGCAAAATGACGTACGGCATCACAAATTCTGTGGAGGTCATCACGCATGGGAGGAAGAGCTGCATTCATGACGCTGAGCATCTGTCTGGTGTTGGGGTCAGTAAGCACCTGTGCCTCCATGACAGACCATAACATGCATCTGGTGACACCTGCTGTGACACTTGCAACAGGGGCTTGCTGGGCAGAAGTCCTCTGTCACCACCCCTGTCCATCTGCCTGTGTGTGACCTCACCTGCTGTCTGACTATGGCTAGTGTCTACACTCACACTTGCCATAGTCACCACATTAGCCTGTTCCATGCCACCACCTTCCAACTGTCCATTATCTGTCACTACTGGGGACTGGGTATGTGTGGGCATACTGACTGTGTGCGGGGACGTTGTGGGTGAAAGTGGGATACCAACCATTGGCACAGATTCAGCCCCCGACAACCCCACCTGTGCCTCACTATGACCAACATCATCATCAGAGTCCACTAAGACACTGACATCAGTCTGTGAGGGAGAGAGACACCAACCCCCATGTTCACCTGTGAGGGGAAGACAACATATGTAAACTAATACCCTGCAGTATAATGTTTGCTGATACACACACACACACACACACACACACACACACACACACACACACACACACACACACACACACACACACTCCTGGTAAAGTCTGGCACAGCTTTGCTACCTATGGGCCCTTCAGGCCAGACTTGATGGTAGTCCCGACTGCCACAATCCATCTCTTTAACAGCTACTGTAAGGCCCTCAACAATGGGTGACAAATCCTACTGTGTGATGGGCCTATTAGTAAAACATAAAGTGTGACCAAGACCAAGGCTATTGGAGTGAGCTATACAGTGTCACCAAGTGCATATGCAAGTACTGTAAGAGCTGACTTACTGCCATACAGACCAGACACAATGACAAGGTTTAACGATATGTGATAATAACTAATGAAGGAACAAGAGAATACTCTATCAATGCAGTACCTACACAGTTCAGACTCACAGGGATTCATTTCAGACAACATTGCAGGACAGTCTGCAATACATACAGGAAACATGTAAAGTACTAGGTGCATAGGTTCATAGGATGATACTAGGCTATTGCCCTGGATGCCCTGATAAGCCTAGCCCAGACTTTTTCCCATGTCCCTTGAAAGTCAGCACCCATTTCCCCTGTCCAGCTGGGACACACACAGGATCCCAGTGGTGTCTTTATTGTTTCCCATGCAGTCGTCCAGCTTTTTCTTCAAGAGGGCTATAAAGGTACTCTGCTAGACATGGGGATGGAGTGTATTTTACAGACAGTGTATTATGTGGGACACTAAACTATCCCACCAACAAGTACTATTCATGTCACAGACCAGGTGAGGGCCTTGCGTGCAGGTTGTGTCACTGAGGTTTGTCTTATGGCTATGCAGAAGCACCATCAAGACTGGTTTGGAAATGGCCTTGTATGCCAGACACAGGTTGCCTATGATCAGTCTGTATGAGACTGAGTAGAGGGACAGGGCTTTCAGCCTATCTGTATAGGATAGGTGCTGCAGACCTTGTATTTGCCTGGTTAGGACCTTCTGTGGTCTATGCAACTGCTGCATTTGCTTGGCAAGGTACATGCCAAAGGAGCCATTGTACTCAGTAATGGTCTGATAAGGGTGGAGTACAGGGACGTGGTGGCCTCCTGGTTCCTGGATGACATGTCCTTATTTGTGAGGTGGGCCATGTAGACAGCCTTCTGTACAATGTTGCCAATGCAGTGGGAAACTGTCAGGTTGCTATCAACCTTGGTGCACAAATCACCTCGCACATGATTGGATGCTCAGTACATTGTTATTACTGTCATAATTAGTATGGATGATATCTACCACAACAGGGGAAAATGATGCATCTCCTGGCATTGAGTTTGAGGCAATGCTTGTGGCACCAGTCATTAATTTGGAGGATGTTCACATCAGTAGGGGAATGTAAGACAGTGGCCAGCTTGCAGTCATCTGAAAACCTGGTCAGCCACAGACCACTGGTTTTGTGTTGAACCTCAGAAACATATATCTTAAACAGTAGAGGCCCCCAAACTAATCCTTGGGGCACATCACTCTTTAAGATTCTACATAGAGGTTTGCTTCCACTACTTTGACCGAGTGGGTACTATCATTGAGCCAGTTAGCTGCCCATCTAGTAACATACAGGTTGATGCCTAGCTGTGTAGGCTTATATATCGTTGCTGACTGGGGATTATTGTCAGAGGTTTGGGCTAGGTGAAGGTAGGCAGTGTGCATTGTCTTTCCCTCATCCTTGTGTTTGTTGACTCCTTCAAAGAAGTCAGCCAGGTTTAACAGGCCTGATATCCCTTTGACAATACCACAGTATGTGGGCTCAAGCATTTTGAGGTTGCCGATGTCCCTGTTTATAAGGATCCTTGATAATGTCTTCCATGCCCTTGCAGATCAGGCTAGTTAGTTTGATGTTCATATAATTGGCTGGGTCAGTGGATTGCTCCACCTTTGTGTAGAGGGTTGACAGTGGCTGTCCTCAGTGCAGACTGGATGACACTGGTGCTTAGGCTTTGGTTGGCTACATTGTGTAATGGAGCTGAGAGCTCATGCCTGAGTTCATGTAGGATGCAGCCAAGGATGGTATCAGGCCCCATGGAGACTTCAGTTTGTTGCCTTTGAAAGGGCATTATGGAGGGGGCAGGTACTGTGCATGTCCATGTGTACTGATGGGGGACAGAGAGGTGATGTTTTCACTTAACCTGTCTGCAGCAGTTTGGCTATATCTATGCCGTATGTGTATGTGGTGTTATTGACCACCACTACATAGCAGATTTGGGTGTTGCCTGTGAGATTGCAGGCATATGTGAGGAAGGCCTTGTGATTGGCCTTGGTGGAAGTGTCAGATTTGCCCTCAAAGTTAGCCTTAAGGTAATTCACCTGTGACCTTATTTGCTTGTTCAGACAAAAGTGATATTGCTTCCACTTTGGCAATTTTCTATTTACGGTTTTTATTGTGTTATTTATATGATTATCAAATGTAAGGTTATTGTCAATTAAGACTTCTAATAGTTTGGTGGTAGAGTCGGGGGTTATAATGATGCCATTATTTGATTTGATAGAGAAGTTGATCGGGGGGGACTTACTGTTAGGTGTGAAGAGTAAGAGCTTGTTTTTTTTGGCATTCAAAAGGAGGCAACGTTTTAAGAACCATGCCTCGACTGAGTTAAATACTGTCTGGGTTAGGGATTGTAGTTCAGATGTGGAGTTGGCAAAACATATGAGCGTGGAATAATCTGCATATTGTATGCAGGTAGCTTGAGATTGCTAAGTGAAGGTCATTGATGAATACTGAGAAAAGAAGTGGACCGAGAATGGAGCCCTGAGGGACTCCGAGGGAGTCTGGCAGGTGGGAAGATAGTTTATTCTCCCAAAGGACTGCTTGTTGCCTATTGTTAAGGTAGGACTTAAACCAGAGAACAGCCTTGGTGTCAAGAGCAAGGAACTCAAGAGTTTTTAGGAGTAGGGGGTGGTTGACCATGTCAAAGGCTTTTGATAGATCAATAAAGAGTGCTGATGATAGGATATTGTTATTACAGTTTTTATTGATGGAGTCAGTGAAAGATAGGAGGGCTGTGGTGGTACTATGAAATGGCCTGAAGCCACGCTGACAGTTAGCTAGTATATTATGTTGGGTTAAGTGGTTAATTAGTTGCTGGTGAATGCATTTTTCCATAACTTTTGCTAAGGGTGATAAGATAGCTATAGGCCTGTAGTTGGAGTTTCCGCCTTTATGTACAGGGATAATGTGGGAGAGTTTCCAGATATCAGGGATAGTTCCTTCATTTATGGTTCTGTTTATAATGATGGATACAGGATAAACAACTGCTTTATCTGCTGTTTGCAGGTATTCAGATGGTATTTGTTCAGCAGAGGGGGGTACATGACTTAAGTTTATGTATAAGTTTTTGGATGTACGAGGTAGCGATGGGTTGTATTTGGAATATTGGCAGACTATCAGGTAAGGAGGTTGGGAGGTTAGAGTTGTTTGTGGAAAGTTGACAGGCTAGAGATTTTATGGTGTCTGTAAAGAAGGTATTGAAGGCATTGGCAGTTTGAAGGGAGGTATTGTTATCAGCCCCCTAGATGGAGTGGTGTGCTGGAGTGCCCTGGGTGTAGGAGTCTATTAACGCTAGACCAAACCTTTTGTGGATTGTTATGGTGAGATTGCTGTAGTTTGCAATAGTAGTTTTTTTTTTTGTCAGTAAGTATAGCTTTTTTTGTAGTATTCCTTAGCTGTCTAAATGTTTGTTGCTCTGAGATATTTGTGATGCTCTCCACTTGGCCCAAGATTTATTCCTAAGCAATATGAGTTGTCTAGTTTCTTTTGAAAGCCAGGGGCCTAGTTTAGACTTCACTCTGATAGAACGTTTAGGAGCATGCTTATCAAGGATAGTGAAGAATTTAGAGTTGAAATATTTAACAGCCTGCTCAAGAGGGACAGTTTTTAGTGGGTACCAGTTACAGGCATTAAGTTCATTTTGGAATAATACAGGGTTAAAATGTTTGTTGGTTCGAGAGATCTTGTAAGTGGGGGTGTTAGGGATGTCATTCTTTTGTCTTATAATGTAAGTTAACATATGATCACTTAAGTCATCTGGTAGAGTTCCTACCTTGTAAATTTGTTGTTGTTTATTAATGAGTATCCAATCTAAGATTCTCTCTTTGTTGTTAGGTTTATTAAGTCTAGTGGTGGTGGTAATAGTTTGACTAAAGCCATGAAGATTAATATGCGATGAAGGATTATCTGTGTTTACACATTTCCAGTCAGTATTAAAGTCACCTAGTATAATAGTTTCTTGTGGGTAAGAAGTTGATACACAGCTTAGAATGTCTTCAATTGTAGTGATATTATTACCAGGGGGTAAGTAGATGCAGATAATGTATAGGGCTTTGAAAGCGTTTAGTTGAAGTCAGGAGATAAGAACTTCAGCCTTACTATCTTGAGGTGGGTTATAAGATATGGAGGAGCTCTGTAGTGTGGATTTATACAGTAGTGCTACTCCCCCACCCCTACGTTTTATGTGGTCGAGTCTCAATATGTTGTAACCTGGGGGGATTATTTTGTTGTCTTTAGTTACAGGTTTTAACCAGGTTTCTGTGAGGCAGAGGATATGAAAGGAATGAGTATCAAGGAGGGCATGGAGATGGGCAATTTTATTATTTATACTGCAGATATTGAGATGACCTAAAAGTAAGGAATTAGAGAGACAGGTTTGGGTAGTTAGGGTGGGGGGAGTGGTAGAAGGAGTTGTAAGAGTTGGGATGTTTGTTGGGCCTGGGTTAGGGTGGATGTTACCGTCTTTTAAGGTGAGAGTTTTTAGGGCAGAAAATGGGTAGTAGTTGAAGAAGCTGGTTAGGTATTTTAGCTTTTTTACAGTTGTGTTATTGAATTTAATATGAGTAAGTCGATGATACTTAGCTAGCAGGTAGCAGGGTGTGGATATGGTATTTATTTGAAAATGAGTAAGGGTGTAGTTTTGACTAGCTGTTTGTTTAGGAGAGTAGTTGATGTAGTCATAGTTAAATTTATCAATGGAGGTGAAGAGATAGGCAGAGGTGAGAATAGATATGAGAGTAACTAGCAGTATAAATTTGGTAAGGATAGGTTTAGTTGTTGAAGGCATATTATAAGGGGTTTCTTATATAGATACAGCAGGACCTGGGTAAGATAAGACAAAAGAAAGTATGGGTTTTACAAAGTTCTTTGTGTGGGAGCAGTGATAAGGTAATGAATAATCTTAAGAGGTTTAGGAAGAGGTACTGGATGTAAGAGGTGAGGGAAAAGTAAATAGGTGAGGTGTGGTTAAATTATATAGATTGGTTAAAGTATTAGATTGGATGATTGTGAGAGAGGGTGTGGTTAAGGAAGTATAAGTTTAGGACCCCTGAGGGTGGGTGGGAATTGGGGGTAGGGTAGGGGGCAGAGTGAGCCCACAGGGTGAACGGAGCGGGTTAGAGCTGAGAGAAGCTGAGAGGTGTTCAGTTATTCAGTGAGACTGAGATCTATACAGCTTCGAGTAGGTATGTGGCACTTTCTTTAATTACTTTCCATAAAAAAGAAATGCAAAGGGTGTCCTTAGTTCTAGGTGTATAGGGGAGTAGGTATTTAGTAAAGAGCCCAGAAGCAGGAGTATTAAGAGACAGAAGATTGAGCTATCTGGATTATCTACTGTTATGACTAAAAGGTAAATCCCTGTTTTATGCCTTTCTGGGGGAGGGGGGATATCAGGAAGTAAAGATCCTACAGGGATAACTGGAGAAAGGTGTTCGATAGAGCTGGTGGATTTCAGCTAGAAGTAAAGATACAGTTATTAAAGCCTTGTGTTCTGCTGCCCTCTAGTGGCCTATATGGGGAATTACACTAATTCACTAAGCTAGATAGGAGGTAAGGCAGAGAAAAATAAAAAAGAGGGGATGGACTGCCTCGGGGTAGGTCCGCAGGTGTGCTGGCCCTTACAAATAGATCTACCTAAAGCACTCACTAATATATAGTTAAACCTGTAAAAATGTAGGATATCACCTACAGTGTGAGGCTGAGCAAAGCACTTCTAGGTAGTCCACGTAAGGGATACAGGTTGGGTTTTATTTTCAGATTCAGTAGGGATTTCTTTTATGTCGCTATGTTGTTGATAGGGGGACAGCCTGTGTCACAGCACAAGACTTATAAGCTGAAAAAGAGACGGAGCCAAATAAATATAAAATGGCAATTAGGTTACAGTCTTTGCTAGAATGGGAAGATAAATGGTGGGGAGGAGTGCAAGTCAGTAGCTGAGTGGAGTGTCAAAAAGCAATGCAGGTTAGACACAGGAAAACATCATATAGACTCCTGAAAAACTAAAATTGTGAGGCACATAAAAAAGCATTAGCCCCCTACAACCTTCTTCAACTAATTAGTATTCACTTTAGGAGCTTAGATAAAGAAGATAACAACTGAGCAGATTAACAGTTAATGCACTTTCACAGCAACATAAATGCTATCATTAGCTAGAGCAATTACTGTAGACTATAGTGCAACAAACATTAAAATCAGCCTATACAAAAATTACTAAATCAACTACATTTGCAATCATTAGCTAGAACAATTTCTGTAGACATAGTGCAAAAAACATTAAATATCAGCCTATACAAAATTACTAAGCAACTACATTTGATAAACAACATCTAAAATTAACATGTAGTAGGCAACGCTAGGGTAATTTCTAGTAGCTAGGTTAATTTGGAGTCATAATCCACATAATATCAGCCTGTGCAAGTTCTAATATAACTAGATTAATTAACGTTACTAGGACCTTGCATGAGGTAAGGAAGGCTAGGGTGATGTCTAATAGCTAGATTAATTTTACAGGCTAAAACTACTCAGAAATACCAGCAAGTAGGCTTATCGATAGATATATTAAGTTCCTCTCTTCTAAATACAGCGTCCGATTAATTGTGTGTCCCAGTTGCAGCAAACAGGTCAAGAAAATAAGAAATAGAGGCTCAGATAGCAAAAATCACGTCTTTGTAGCTGGGAAAAGTATCCGGTTGCTAAAACAGGTGATGAAAAATCAGTGCTCTATGCCTGAGCACTTTTAAAGTGGGCTGTAAGCGTAATTACAGCAAATCATAGTTACATGTGTATGAAAGAGTGATAATATCAGCACTTTGTGACTGAGCACATTTAAAGGAGGCAAATAAGCGTGTTTATATCGGGGTACAGTCAGCTCTCTAGATAGCAACTAGATATTACTGCTACGGAAGAAAACTCTTTCTGAAATTCATTAAGAGTATTTCCTATCCATTTGCCAGAGCACCAGATAGATGTGCACTGGTTCAGACCTCAGCAAGTGTAGCTAAGCTAAAGAAAAAACAGAGTTTGAGCAGCTGGTCAAGCGAACATGAATACAATCAGTGAAATACAACAGTTCTGGTTATACAGAGAATACATGCTCAATATAGATATCTCAATACAGAGTACGTACCATGTGGGAGAAAATGCTCAGAGCCTGGGTAACATAGCGTTTACCGTAACATAGTTAACACAGTTAAAGTTGGATAAAGCCTATTCGGCTAACAGAAAGTCTATAAAAGCAACATAACAACATACAGTAAAACACAGCAATACAAAATGCACACTTACGGACCACACACCACGTGGAGGACCAAGGGGTTGTTCTGCTAGGGAGAAGGGATTTAAAAATGGCGCCACATGTCCTAACCTATATTTATAGGTTTGGGATGGATACTAGGGAGTGGAGGGGGTGGGCAGCACAGAAGTACCAGGGCAGTGGAGGGGGAAGGAGAAATACGAGCTGTCTAGAAGGATTGGTGTGATCTATTAGCAGGAAGTGAATTTCAGAGTGCAGGTAAGGAGGAGGTATTTATTATAAGCTTTCATGCTGGTAATGTTCTGCTCATGACTTTGTCTACAAAAGGCACTATGGGGAATGTAAGTGCCTTTTCCAGAAGCCTACAGCCCAGGGGAGACAGATGAAGGCCATTTCTGGGAAAGCATTGTGGTCAAACATGTACTGTCATATGACTGAGACAGCAAGGATTCCAGGCTCTTAATTTGATTGCATCTCTCACATATTGTGTTCTTAGGTGGTAGTAGCACACAGTTGTCTGCATACATAAGGCATTGGCTACACTGTGTCAGGATGCCCATATCAACTGGACTAGCTTGAGAAAGCACAGAAAATTGTCCATCCATGGTTATCAGCATCTGTGGAAGAGAGGTCAGGGATAGTGGAGTGGGTACTATCTGAGGATGGCACCTATAGGTGTAAGTACGGCTGGATAACATCAAGACAGTACCTGCAGGCAAGGGCCTCACTCACACAGGAGTGCAGGTAAGGGAAAGACATGCTACCGGGACATCTCTCAAAGTGTTAAAACTGCACAAAGGCATAAAGTCATGCACATGTTGGGTTTAAATACCGCAACAACAATGGTAAAATAGGAACACTGGGAGTGACCTATCAATCCTTGTCCCTGAGCTCTTAGCTCATCATCCTATGGCAGACCAGTCCCAACCAGTTCACCTATTCCCAGTAAGCGCAGGCAGGCCCTGGACAGCACTAGATGGCGTAGCAGGAAACACAAGAATTACAGAAACAGATGTGACTGCACAAAGCCTGTAACCAGACTATGTCAAAGATATTTAAAATCATTTTAGGTCAGTGTAACTCATGTCAACAGATACACACTTAAATATGACAATAGCAAACAAATTTCAGTGGATTAACCAGTTAACCAATAGTAAAGCTCAGAACAAAGCCGTGTTCCAGCACTCTTCAGTCACATAACTTCTAACTGCCGTCTCCTGCCACTAGGATGCCAGGGAATCCTCTCCAAAAGAAATGGCCTGTATTAGTGTTCAGGTTATGGAAACAAAGCTATATTCAGCACGTCAGGATGTAGTGAATGCTATAGCAAACAAGGCATACCAATGTCAGTTGTACATATCTGTCTGATGTGTGTGTAGCACTGGAAGTCATAACAGAGTTCAACTCTTCCAATTTCACCTTAGTAATTATAAATGGGTTCCTATTATATGATTGAAGACACAATCCTTTGAATGTGTTTTGGTCGAACTTGAAAGCATGAAACAAATAGCGAAACGGCATATAAGCGATTTCTTTCCCTGGGAAATAAATCACTTGGCCGCCTCTGTTACTTTGCCGTTTTTGTCACTGCAGTGTGGTCTCAGAGTTGGCATATTTAACTAGGGGGGTGGAGGCAAAGCCCCCCCCCCACACTTTATGTAATGTTTTGATGTTTTTATTTATTTATTTATTTTTTGTGGAACACTGATTTTATTTTTCCCCTGGGAAAAAAATTGCTGTTCCGAGTGTTTGGAATTGTAAGCTTTCGCTTACATGGGGTCGATAAATCAGTGTTCACTTTTTTAAGTGTTCACTGATTTAATATAGACCCTTATAAACAATGTAGTAAATATTTATGTTTGAAAGCAATACAACAACCTGTAGATGTAGACATTTATGTCTGTTTGGTGCACTGGAACTAAGATAACATCTTTGTAAAATAAGTACAGCCTATTTACTTGACATTTTGCAACTCATGTCTGTATGTTTGAGGCTTCCAGCTTCTACTATTAATACATACACATGCACAGGCAATATTTGATATACACTTCTGTTCTTTATATTTCTGTTTACACTCTTGCAGCTCAGTCATACCTCTGTGGACAAAGTCACACATAAATGTGGGACAAAGGCCAGAAAATAGTGACACTTTATAAATCTAGCTGTAACACACTTAGTTGCAAGCAAAGTCAGTTTAGCATTCACAGGAATACTCTGAAGGATATGACATCTGACATTCAAATGTATGCTATTATGCTATGACATCAGTCTTTACTGGGTTGCCAGTGATTTTCCAGACAAAAAACAACTGTATGAAGCACTGACTACAAATATGAGGCAAGCATGTGGTCAGTCTGCAAAACTCTGGACAGTTGAAAGGTATGGGCTCAGTATATAACATACAGTTCAACACACACTTCTGTGCCAGTTAACTATGCACATAGGTTCATAGGTTCATAGGTTCATACTAGGTTATCTGCCCTAGGGCATTTATAAGCCTAGCCAGAGTGTGTTTGGCTTTCGCCACCCATTTTAAATTAATTTTGCTATGCCATTTTTTGAGGTTAGTATACTGTGCCTATGTCTAACAGTGACACAGAAGTGATAACCAGGGTAAACCTACGATCTCCCATCCACTCATCAAGATTCCTCTTGAAGAGAGTCAATGAGGGACTCTGCCTAACCTGGACTGGGATTTTATTCCAGAGTGAAGGGAGCCTCTGGGTTATGAATCTGTCCCTCCAGCATGTCCTATTTATTTCAGTGCTGAGGTTCAAGTCTCTCAAGCACGTAGCTCGATGGGATTTGGATTTTCTGAGGTGCAGCATGTCCATTAATTCCGGGTTGGACATGTCTTTATATGTCAGGCACTGATCGCCTCTGAGCAGGCGGTATGCCACTGAGTAGAGCTGGAGTTTCTTTAACCGGGCAGCATATGGCATCTGTTTGAGCCCTATGATCCTCTTGTTGAGGTACTTTTGGGGTCTTTCCAGTTGCTGCAGGTGTCTGGTAAGGTACATCCCAAAAGGGGCATTGTACTCAATTATGGGCCTGATGAGGGATGAGTAAAGAGGCACGATGACCTCCCCTGATCTAGATGTGAATCCCTTCATGATTAGGTGGGCTATATAAAATGTTTTTCTAACCACTTTGGCCACGTGGTTGTCAAATGAGAGATTGCTATCAACTTGGGTCCCCAGGTCCCTAATTTCTTCTTCTGTACTTAATGGATTACCACCTATGTGGTAATTTGTGGGCACTTTGTTTTTGCCAAAGGGGATGACTATACACTTTTTGGCGTTTAGCTTGAGGCCATGGCTCTGGCACCAGTTGTCTGTTGTGTCGGCTGGAGAGTCGATTATGGCGCCCAGTTTGCAGTCATCTGCGAACTTAGTCAGCCACATTCCTTCTGTGTTGGCCTGTACCTCCGAGAAATATATACCGAACAAGAGAGGTCCCAGGACTGAGCCTTGGGGGACGCCACTTGTAACTGGTTTGGAGTCTGACATGGCTCCAGCAATTCTAACCATGTGGGTTCTGTCCTTGAACCAGTTTGCAACCCATCTAGTGACATAGGGGTTTATATTTAAGCTGGTGAGCTTATCTATAATGCCCAAGTGGGGTATTGTATTGAAGGCTTTTGTGAGGTCCAGGTAGGCTGTGTGGACCACCTTCCCCTCGTCAATGGCCTTGGTGACTGTTTCAAAGAAATTAACCAGGTTTAAGAGGCAGGATCTGCCCTTAACAAAGCTGAACTGGGTAGGATCCAGTGTCTGTAAGTCCCCAATATCTTTATTTAAGGTCCATGATGATCCTTTCCATAGCTTTGCAGAGCAAGCTAGTCAGGCTTATGGGGCGATAGTTTCCAGGATCTGTTGAGGCACCACCTTTGTGGAGAGGGACCACTGTTGCTGTATGCCACTCTTTGGGTACATATCCTGTAGTAAGGCCAAGATTGAACAGTAGTTTTATGTTTGGGTTTAGCTCTTCTTGGAGTTCATGTAGGACGCAGCCTGGGACACCGTCTGGTCCCATTGATGCTGTGTTTTTTGCTTTGGAGAGGGCAGCTCTTACCTGAGCATCTGAGATGTCAGGGGGGCAGCACTCTGCTGGGATAAATATTTGCCCTTTTGGTGGGGAGGGGGGGAGAAGTTTGCACTGAACCTGTCAGCTAGGATGTTGGCAATGTCTGTGGGTTCGGTGTATTTTTCGTCATTTTGGACTAATTCTGAGCATATCTGGGAATTCCCACCCAGGTTCCTAACATAACTAAAGAAAGCCTTGTGATTATCCTTAGTGTCCTGTGCAATTTTTCTCTCGAAGCTGGCCTTAGACGATTTTATGAGTGCCCGTAGATTTTTGCTAATACTGATCAGGGATGCCTTCCCTTTTTGGGATTTTGCTCTATCATGTAGTAGCTTCCTCCTTCTATTGTATAGTTTGTTTATGGCTGGGGTCCACCAGACAGGACGTCTGCCATTAGAGGATTGGGTCTTGGTTTTATTTGGGATTGCATGATCCATGCATTCCTGAAGGTGTTCATAGAATGCATTTATAAAGGATTCTGCGGTCTGGGCCATATTTTTCACAGGCCCGAGGGCTTTGAAGGATTCCACCTCGGTTTTGAGGAGTGTGAAATTTGCTTTAGAGAAGTTTTTCACTGTGGTTTTCAGGGCAGGGGGTGGAGTTGGGGTGTGAATATCCAGTGAGATTAGTTTATGGTCTGATCTTACCAGTGAGGGATACACTTCTGGTCTGGAGCATAGAGTCCCCATGTTGGTGATGATCAGGTCCAGTATGTTTTCCCCTCTTGTGGGAGTGGTAACAAGTTGTTCCATAGCATTTGAGTTTATAAATTCTAGGAACCTTTGGGCTAGGGTGTTGGAACTAGAGTAATGCTCCCAGTCTATGTTTGGGTAGTTGAAGTCACCCAATATAATGGTGTTTGGAGAGAGAGACCTTCATATTTTCCAGTGTTCTCAGGAAGGCTGAGTGGGGTTCCTGGGTTTGGGAGGGTGGTCTGTAGCAGGCTATAAACTGGAAGGCAGTTTTACCCACTGTTAGTTGCACATGGACAGTCTCTGATGCTTTGTGCTGTGCCACCAACCTGGAGGTGTGGGTATCTTTGATGAATATTGATACTTTCCCTCCTTTTGTAGTATGGTCCAAGTTTTGGGGCCGAAAAGCATGGTATGAGGTATAACCTGGTAGTGCTGGGGTGCTCTCAGGAGCTTTGAACCAGGTTTCTGTTACTGCACAGATATCGATGTCCTCCATGCTAAGGAGAGTTTCGAGTGCGTGCATCTTGAGGTTTAGACTTCTGGCATTGAGTAGCATTACTTTTAGTTTCTTATCCCTTGTGATACCTATGGAGGTGGGTTTGTCTTTTGAGCCTTGCCTAAAAAAGGCACTATGGGGCTAGCAAGAGCCTTTGCCAATATCCGAAAGCCCAGGGGTGACAGGTGCAAGCCGTCCCTAGTGAAGCATCGTGGCTTGTCGAGCATGTCATCCCAGGCTGACAGGCATTGGATCCCCTTTGAATGACACCAATACTTAAGCCAGTTGTTGAAATTGATCATCTTGTCTTCATATTGTGGCATCATTCTTGGTGAGGGTAAGATGCTACTCAAGGTCAGGGTCATACCGGCCTGGGCTACATGCTCAGAGAGCTCCTCTATGTCTCTTTTCATGTAGTCCAGGGAGATACGTCTCAGGTCATTCACACCAGCATGGACAATGACTGAGTCATATTTGTACTTGCCTTGGGTGACCTGAGTGCTTGTGTTATGTGGCGGATCCTAGCCCGACAGGCAGCTCACCGTGATCTTCTCCTTGTTCAGCCTGGTGAGCGGGATGTCAGTGTGCCTGACGATAGAGTCACCTATTACAAGTGTATCAGGTGTGTTGTTTAGCCTTAAGGGCTGTGACTGTTCGGCACACTGGCTTTGTGAGCTATGTGTTGCACGAGTTTTGTTTTGGGGTAGCGTTGCTTGGGTGTCTGCTTTGGAGGTCTCTGCTGCTTAGGTAGATTTTATTTAGAGCCTCCAGTATGTTTTGTGTGTTTATGTGTTTGGTTTGCTGTCGTGGTAGGTATATATGAGATTGGAATTGTAGTGAGTGTGGTTTCCTTCTCCTCCTGACTGGTTTCGCCAGTACTGATTTGAGAGAGCTTAGCCTCCAGTATGGCTATATGGTTGCATCTCTCACATGTGCTGGAATTTGTTGGGAGGAGGAGAGGGTTGTCTGTGTACATGAGGCAGTTGTAACATTGCCTCAAGATTCAGATTCACCAGCTGGACCGAGAGGAGATTGACAACTGACCTTTGGACATGCTAGAATAGTATTGGGAATTCCTTTATAATTGAAAAAAAAGGGCCAATGGGGAACGAGGTACTCAAGGGGAGTTTGTGAGGGTGTAGTGCTTTTAATATTTTAGTGCTGACTTATATAATTGCTTTAGTGAGCAAGTGCCAGGTAACTTAAATGCAATGTGTTTCAGGTAACTAAAATGCAGAAATGACAAACAGTAACTTTCTTTCAAGTGAAACAAGGAAATAAGTACAGTAAGCAATGCAGATATCACTAGGGATCCACAGAAGCGCTGAAAAGCAGTGTTTTAGGTGGAATTAGCGTTTCAGGGAAATAACAAGCAATCAAACAAGCAGCATACAAATAAAGCTTGATTCAGCAGGCCTGGATCTAGTCTATGCTACAGCAAACAAGGTGTACCAATTTCAGTAAGAAACAGTTCAAATATGGAGGCACTATAAGCCTTTAACCAGAAATTCCCAGCTCAGAAGGGCAGAGTCCAGCCTCTCCTCCCACAAGAGTGCAGATCACGAACCTTCTTAATGTAAAATAACTGGCCTGAAGCCCAAGTGCTTAAACCAGAACTAATACACTTTTAGAATAACAGACACTGATCCCTCAATCAGCAGTTCACAACTTAGAAGGATGTAAGCTATCTGTCCTGCTACCACAGTGCAGGCCACAAACCTTCCTAATGTAAAACAACTGGTCTGAAGCCCAAGTGCTTAATCCAAAAGACTTAGAATGATAGCTACACTTTAATGCTACCTGTCCTGCCACCACAGTGTAATGTAAAACAACTGGTCTGAAGCCCAAGTGCTCAATCCAAAAGACTTAGAATGGTAGCTACACTTTAATCAAGTTACTACCAAGCAGTAATAAATAGAATTGAATACTTTAAAGAATGCCTGGATTAGTGCTCAGGTTATACAAACAAAGCTAGATTCAGCAGGCCTGGATCTAGTCTATGCTACAGCAAACAAGGTGTACCAATTTCAGTAAGAAGCAGTTTAGATATGCAGGCACTATAATCCTTTAACCAGAAATTCCCAGCTAGAAGGGCAGAGTCCAGCCTCTCCTCCCACAAGAGTGCAGACCACGAACCCTTTTAATGTAAAATAACTGGCCTGAAGCCCAAGTGCTTAAAACAGAATTAATACACTTTTAGAATAACAGACACTGAGCCCTCAATCAGCAGTTCCCAACTTAGAAGGATGTAAGCTACCTGTCCTGCCACCACAGTGCAGACCACAAACCTTCCTAATGTAAAACAACTGGTCTGAAGCCCAAGTGCTTAAACTAAAAGGCTTAGAATGAGTTACACCAAGCAGTAATAAATACAACTGAGTACTTTTAAGATGACGCAAAAGCAAAATAAAGTAGGAAGAAACACAAATACAGTAAAAGCAGATTTTTTTTTTTTTTTTTTTTTGAGTGAGCAAATGAGATGGGCCCAGGAGTTACAGGACAGAAACAAGTGCAAATGCAGGCCTTCAAATCAGAAAGTTGAGAGAGATGGAAGACCGCCCAAACGGCCAATAACTACAAATTCTGGGCCAGAACCACTCCTTATGTGGTAGACAGGTTACCTAGTGCTTACCACTCCCACTGATAAGCTAGAAGGCTTCCCTCCAACACAGAAAGGCTTGGGGGGCTCAGAAGCTTACAAATAGTCCTGGATACAGCAAATCTTTATCTGGAACACTAATTACAGGAAAGGTAGGAAACAGGCTTACAAATTTTTTTTTTCAGAAAACTAGCAAAAACAGTAGTAAAAACAATTCACATGCAGTGCAAGCTGGCACACTTGAGTATGTAGCAATATTAGCCCACACACAGTTTGAAAAAATGTAATTAAATTAAAAAGGACTAAAAGCAAGTGCAGAAAGGGTTTATTAGGTAGAATGTGGTAAAGAGATGGGACTGGGGGAGTGTCCTAGATCAAATCTACAGTGGGGCGGTCACTGCAAAAGCCAACAAATTTAAACTATTACCAGAACAGGGGGGGGGGGGGAGTTTCAACAGAGATGTGAGGAATCAGAGTGCAAATTATAAAACCCAAAAAATATATACTGATCTCTGTATATTTGCAGAACACTAAGACAACAGATATCTAAGCAACAATTTAGCTCTATAATACAGAATAATGCAGAAAAATATACTCAGCTCTATATATTTGCAGAAAGTCTTGTAAGGCTGTTCCACTTTAAATGCCCTATATAGTTCTCTTGCATTTGTAAGAGAAGCATATGTATCAAAGTAGCATTGACAGGTGACAATGAATGTTTACAACATCCCAGGTAGCTGGCCTAGCAGTGTCACAGTCAGTATTGGACAACAGATACTCCAGTAGTAGTAATATGTGAGCTGACCTTTACTGAGGTGTCTCAGGGGCCAGAGCTGTGATCTATGTCACTGCAGAAAGAGCCAGCAGGAATGGCCTTAGGTGCTGGACAGCAACATGTGAGTCCAGCAAGTCTTTTTGAGACCTACTGTTTAACTTCCTATTTCACATTATTGCACCCCCCCTTCTGCAGTCCAGTACATGCTTAATTAATTGACATACCTGTTATAGTATGAACAAAAATGTAGAACACAGCACCACAGCAAACCAATAAAAAGCAAATGGCAAAGAGCAGTGTAAATTCCCAATAGACTTTTATTCGAACACAGGTGAGTGCTTTTGCGATACAATTGCTTCTTCAGACCATACAAAAAATCAGCAGCATCTCAAATATTTAAAATGCAATCAATTAAATGTCTACCAATGAAAAACGTTCAAGTACAATAGCCATAAAAGTTTAAAGGCACAGCTTTCTTTTAAGACAGAAACCATAAAAGGCTATTGCCATAAAAACACACATAGCAGTATACTTATTTAAAAAAGCTTTCTTTCTTTCAGAACTGGCTTAAGAGGTACTGATTCATTCAAACCTGCACCTCTATGTGCTGATAGTTTAAGAATCCATCTTAATTATTTCCCTTCTGTGACATTAGTTATATCACCCAACCTAAAACTTTCATAAATTACTTCTACTGCCATAAACTTGAACCAATGGTTAGTGCCTTTCTCTAGTATATGTTTAGCTAAGGCACTATAACTATGGCCCTTATTGGCACAATAATAATGAACTCTAGTTCATTCATTAAGTCGCCTATTAGTTTTTCCTATATAAAATTTTGAACAAGCCACACACTGTGCTAAATAACCTAAGTTTTTATTGTCACAATTAGCTTTAACTTTAAAAACATAATGATTACCATTGTCTGGTTTTATAAATGTATTGGATACAGCAATGTATTTACAAAAAGTACATTTTCCACAGATAGAGGTACCAAAACTAGTTGTTCTAATACTAGGCTGCTTTAGTTTATTTGTATTAGGGAAAAAAAGCTGTCTTTTCAATGATTTTTTATTTTTATAAACAAAATTTGGAGCTGCACTAACAAATTCACTTAGAATAGGGTCAGAAGACAAAATATGCCAAATGTTTGTAATATTTTTTAAATCTGTGCTGTCAGTACTAAAAGTCATACAATAAGCTACATTGCTATAACAATTATTATGGGCGGTCTTTCTTATGTTTTCTTTACGTGAAAAAAACAGGTGTCCACTACTTTGTCTGTCTAACTTAACCCTTTCACATGCTTTACTAACTTTAAAAGGTTCATAACCACGTTCTATAAATTCCATACTAGTGGAACACATAGTTGTTTCAAATTCTTGTTCCTGGTTATGGAGCCTAGAAACTCTTAAAAGTTGACCTCTTACCACATTTTCACAAATATGTGGTGGGTGCATATTATTATGTTCAAGATAACTATGTGTGTAACATGGTTTTCTATATCTCTTAGTGTGCAGCTTTCCATCTATGTCCCTGTACAGGGTAACATAAAGGAAATCTATATAAGTGCAAGAATGTTTCATAGTAAACTTAAGAAAGGATGCACTTGAATTTATAGCACTTAGAAAATTATAGAAACTTTCAAGGTCTCCTTTCCAAAAAATGTATAAGTCATCAACAAAATCCTTTGCTAACTGAGAATATGGATGTTTCTGCACACAGTTTAATAACTGGGCATAATGAAAGTGCACGCATGAAAGACTTGTTTAAACACTTGGAAAATCAGCTATATAAGTAAAAGAGACTTTAATGTCAGAGACTGCATTTTGAACCCTGCTGTGTGCTGAAAGTTGTACCTAGAGGGTTGAGGGTGTTGAATATGCCCTCATATGGAACAACTTACCCAGAACTTTTAGCAAAATGGCAAAGAATTAATATGGAGACAACTTTTTCTTATATTACATTGCTCATTGACTTTGTTGTGCCTGTAGAACAACAAATTTGTGAAGATATCAACAAATTACAAAAAGAACTGTAGAGTCTTAATATTGATGCACAAGTTGATCTTTTCATGAGTGAGTTAATTGAACAATTACACCTGTATGAAACTAAGCTATTAGCTCAAAAAAAAAAAAACTTCAGAGAGACATTGTTGATTTCAAACAACAAAATGTGTTTGCTTGGACGAAAGAGCAGCGTAAAGAGGGAGTGCAACCTAGAATTTCTAAGGCTACTAACTCAGAGGAAGTTTCCTCTATTACCCAAAATAATGGTTCTGTTAATGCTTCAACAGTGGTGCAGGAATGTGCTGTTTCTTCACCTAATGCTAATACCTCTACATACAGCACACCTTTGGTGATCCCTTCCCCAAGTGAGCAGCAATTTAGAAGAACTGCTCTTTCTCCAGAACAGGTAGTATGGCCTAAAACACTGAATATTTCTGGTGACTCTGTTTTTTGGGTCTCCCTTTACCCTGCAAATTCTAATGCAAGGAATACAAAGATGTGAACATCGAAGGAAAGAAATAAAGAAAAAGAACTACTTTCAGGATCGAGAACCACAAACTCTCAAGAAAATGTGGAATACAACAAACTAGTATAGAACTTATCGTAAAGATAGTTAACAGAAGCTGAACTGTCTTTACTTAAAAAAGGTTTGTCTTTTATTCCTTCTCAAAGGGCTGATTTAGCTGACACTATTATAGAGCTGAAATTGTATGAAAAATAGCTCTTAAAGAACAGTTTGTTTTTCTGTGTCACATGAAAGTGTATGTAACTATAAAAAGCCAAGTACTTTCTGTCCAACAGTGTCTTCCACTCTGAAAGTTTTTTCAAATGTATGTGAACAACAGATTTATAATCTTTTTAAAACTAATAGTGAGTATAAACGAAATAAGTTTTATAACTTAAATAAAAATGAGAGACAAGTTACTTGAACATTTACAGAGATGTAGTGACATTGTAATACAACCAGCTGATAAAGGCAATTCCTTTGTTGTGTTAGATAAAGAGTATTATGTTACTACTATAAACACCATGCTGAGAGATAATACCTATAGCAGCATAGAACTTTATTCTGTACAAAAGTTAATTGAAAGGTTCACTAAGTCTCTTGTTAACTGCTTTGAAGAAACAGTTATTTCTAAAGAACTGTTCCAGTATCCCATAGTAGAACATCCTGTTATACCTGCATTGAATGGTTTGCCAAAAATACATAAAAATCTTGTAACTCCAGCTTTTAGACCCATAGTAGCTGGAGGTGGATGGCTAACCGAACCGGCATCTTTATATGTAAAAAAACATTTAAGACATATTTTAGACAAGTATGCTATTGTTTTTCATGATACAGAACATTTCTTAAGTGATTTTTACTCTTTTTCCTGAGAGTTATGCTGAAAATGGTACAGAGATTATGGTAACATTAGATGTTACGTCTCTATTTAAGGTTATACCTAACCAAAGAGGTCTTTCTTATATAAAAAATTTTCTTAAAGAAGAAGGCTCTCTCTTTGATGAAAAAATAGTTTATTTGCTACCTTATAGAGCTGGTACTAGAATATAATGCTTTTCTATTTGAGAAGCAATATTACTTGCAGACCTCTGGCATAGCTATGGGCATATCCTGTGCCAATAGCTACGCCAATATGGTCATGGCATACTGGGAAAATGCAAACATCTTAAATGTTGAACAGTTTAATGTGGATGTAAAATTCTATTGGCATTTTGTTGATGACATATATTTTTTGGAAAGGAGACCTTGAAAGTTTAAATAATTTTCTAAGTGCTATAAATCCAAGTACATCCTTTCTTAAGTTTACTATGAAACATTCTTGCACTTATATAGATTTCCTTGATATTACCCTGTACAGGGGCATAGATGGAAAGCTGCACACTAAGAGATATAGCCCTGGATTTACTAAACTTCCATGCAGGACTAATCTAGTCCTGCACGGAAGCATCAGTTTAAGAGGAGGACAACCGTACCATGCATATTAATGAAGGTGCACTGCCTGAACTCCAAATGCTACATGGAGCAAGGACGAGTGCAGGGGGTGTGTCTGAGAGCAGAGCTCTCAGAATAAACATGCCTCTGCAAAGTAGAAGAATGTGTAAATAAATGAGCGAGACTGCTCACAAGTGTCCGCATATTCACACCAACAGTCCCCATGTGTTCAACAACAACAGTACAGTCAAATTAAACAAAGAAACCCTGTTATGTATTTTAACAAGCAGGCACCACTTTCGATACGTTCACTCACAATCAATTTATTCAGCAAATACAAAAGGTTGGATTGAGCGCTTTCTTCCCTTCCATAGGGATTTCATCAAAATCTGAAGAAGGATTCTGATGAAATCCCTATGGAAGGGAAGAAAGCGCTCAATCCAACTTTTTGTATTTGCTGAATAAATTGATCGTGAGTGAACGTATCCAAAGCGGTGCCTGCTTGTTATTAATGGTGGACATTGACACTGCTGAGCTCATTCTTGGTCTATTATTTATTTTATTTAAAATCTCAAGTACAGCTAACCATAGGTGCATGGGTTTGCCCATCGCCTAGCTATGGTTAAAGCAGCTGAAAAGGCTAACAAGGAATATATATGAAAATGAAGCAGTACAGCAATAGTGGAGTGGTTAGAGCATCTGCCTAATGAACAGGCATTCCCGGTTTGAGTCCCACTGCAGCACATGTAATTTTCCATGGGAAATCTGTATATGAACATAATTTTACATTGTTTTGCCGTAAAACCTACAGAATAACAATTAAATGTGAACTGGAGTACTGCATGAAATGCACATGTGAAGTGTTAATGTCATAATGAATAAGGCACAGGTAAGCAGATCTAAGCACAAATAATCAGCGGTAAGCGTGTCCAAGTGCATTTGTGTGGGGTAAGCATTGCCCACACAGAATAAGCAAAGTAGAAGCTACCTGAATGTAAGAAATTGTAACTAGAGGTTAGCAGTGCTTACCGTTGCTCAAACACGCACAAAACCGCTTAGAACCACTTTAAAGTGCCTTAATCAGTCTGGATCCAACAGCCCAAGTTCTGCCCAACAACAAAATAAACTGCCTCTGCAAGGCACAAACCCAGGACCGTGTACACTATAGTCACAGTAGTTAACCACTAAGACATCATAGCAATAGATAAGTGCGATTAAGGCCATACATCCCATACACCCACATGGATTTAGATGTATATAGAGATTATATATATATTTATATATATATATATATATATATATATATATATATATATATATATATATATATATATATATATATATATATATATATATATATATATATATATATATATATATATATATATATATATATATATATATATATATATATATATATATATATATATATATATATATATATATATATATATATATATATATATATATGTGTATATATATATATATATATATATATATATATATATATATATATATATATATATATATATTATTTATTTTATTTATTTGAAGTTTGGTTGCCAGGATGGTCCATTGGGCTGAATGAGCCCGTTTTCAATGGAGTCCTGGGGAGAAAAGCTCCATGAATACAATATATAAAACATAGTGAAAGTACAATGTATAAAAACATAGTAAAAATGCAGGAAGAGTACATTTAAGTAGAAGTAAATCTTAACACAATTAGAAGGTAAAGTGTAACAGTATGTAACAATTTACATGAGAAAAAGTTTTTTTTTTTTTTTTTTTTAGTCACTCGAGATAGATATAAAGCAAAAGACAATGGTGTGAAGGCACGTGCACAGGATTAACTGTGAGAGGATATTTACAGTATGTAAGTTCCTGTAGAGGAGATCTGATTATTGGTTGAGAGATAGGATAGTAGGTGGGAATGTTAAGTAGGATGGGAACATGAGCATTCCCATAGAGATTGTAAGTGAGAGTGGAAGAGAGTTTTAAAGGAGGGGAGACTGCGGGTGCTGCGAATGTTAGGTGGGAGGGAGTTCCAGAGACGGGCTAGGGAAAAAGAGAGTAGGAGTTTGCCTGCTGGACGGGCGGGTCTGTGGAGCTCAATCAGGTTCTGATTGGTGGTTTTTAGGGATCTGCTGGGTATGTGCATGGTGAAGGATAAGACAAGAGAAGGGCAGAGGGAGGGCTTGAATATGAGCTTGTGGGCATGAGTTAGCTGAGTGTAGATAAGGTAGTTAGGAAGTTCTAGCCAATTTAATTTGTGGAGTGCAATGCAGTGATGTGAGGAGGATCTGTGACAAGTGATGAATCTGGCGATTTTATTATAGCAGGAGGAGAGTTTTGTTTTGGTAGAGGATTGTAGATTAGTAAGGAGTGGGGCACCATAAATGAGGGAAGGGATGAGATATGTGGTAGCGAGGAGGAATCTAGTGGATGGGGAGAGGAAGCAAATATGGCGATAGAACATACCAAGTTTCTGGTGAGTTTTTTTATGTTACTTTGTATATGGGTGTCAAATTTAAGCTGATTATCAATAAGAACACCTAATAGTTTAGCACTGGGAACAATTTCAAGGGTAGTATTGTTGTGTCTTACTATGGAGAATGAATTTAAGTTGATAGTTAAGGTTTTGGATGGGGTGAATATCATGAGTTTAGTTTTTGATGGATTAAGAGCTAGATGATTATCAAGCATCCATTGTTCTGTGGTTGAGAAGGCATCTTGTGTTAGTTGTATCAGGGTGGGAATGGAGTTTGCAGCACAGATAATTGTTGAATCATCTGCATATTGGATGATTTTAGCATTAGGGATAGCATGGTGAAAGTCATTGATGAAAATGTTAAACAGTAAGGGACCTAATATAGAACCTTGAGGTATGCCAGTGGTAGTGTTAAGAAATGAGGAAGTGGATTTCTTCCATTTGACAGCTTGTTGCCTGTTGGAAAGGTAGCTAGTAAACCAGTTAATAGAGTCAGGTGAGAGTTGAAGATTAGAGTTTAGTCAGAAGGAGAGAGTGGAAGATAGTGTTGAAAGCCTTAGAAAGATCCAAGAGGAGTGTGGAAACAATACAGCTAGAGTCGCATGCTTTATTTATGGTTTCAAGGAAGGAGAGTAGAGCAGTAGTAGTGCTGTGACCAGGTCTGAATCCATGCTGCGTGGGAGTAAGTAGGTGATTGTTGATGAGGTGGGGTAGAAATTGTATATGAATACATTTCTCAAGTAGTTTAGAGATAGATGGCAATAGTTCTAAAGTTGGAGATGTTATTATTGTTTCCACCTTTGTGGAGGGGAATAATATATGCTTTCTTCCAGAGTTGGGGTACATAGCCTTCTTGAACAGACCGGTTAATAAGAATACAGATGGGGAAGGCAATGGCATCAGCAGCTATTTTTAGGAAAAGGGAAGGGATATTATCAGGGGCATTAGAGCATGGTTTTAATTTTAGAAGGAGTTTTTTAATAGTAGACACTGGGATGGGTTTGAGAGAGAAGAGAGCTAGCTCGGAGGTGGAAGTACCTGAGGAAGGGGGGTTGTGGGAAGTGTAGTTGGATGAGTAGAATTATTAGTGAAAGATGAAGTTAATTTGGTTATGGAGTTGATGAAGAAGCAGTTAAATTGGGAAGGTAGGTCAGTTTCAGAAGCACTTTGTTCTGGTTGAGGGTTTTCCTTATTCCCAGGGTTAAAGAGGGTGGAGATGGTGTCCCAGAATTTTTTTGGGTTAGTTTTGTGATCATTTTGGAGGGTGATGTAGTAGGATTTGCGGTCAGAAATAATGAGTTTTTTTAACTCTGTTGCGGAGTTTTTTGTATTCATTTAGAGTGGCTGGGGTTTTGCTTTTATAATGGGTCTTTAAAGCTTTATCACGGAGGCACATGACAGCTAAGGTATTTTTAGTTAGCCAGGGGATGGTTTTGCTCTTAATTCTCTTAGTTCACAAAAGGGCCGTGCTGTCTAGTAGGCTTAGAAATGTTGTATTAAAATAATTAACAGCTTCGTCTAAGGGAAGACTTTTTAGAGGATTCCAGTTGAATGTTTTAAGTAGGTCCGAGAAGGAGTTGGGGTTGAAGTTTTTTAAGGAACGCAAAGAGATGGTGGTTTGTGGTAGTCGAAGTGAGGGAGAGTGACGATGAGCGAAAGTAGGAAAGTGGTCGCTGAAGGAGTCAGGGAGGGTGCCACTGCTGGTAATAAGATGAGGGTGTGATACTAGAATCCAGTCAATAGTGCTCCCAGAGAAATGGTCTTTTGAACGTCTGGTTATGGAGTTGATGAGCTGTTGGAAGTTATAGAGGTTTATATTTAGGGATTTTGTGGGGGATTGGACAGAGGACCAGTTAATGTTAACGTCACCTAGGATATAAGTTTCATTTGTTATATTGGAGGAGAGCCAAGAGAGTATGTCTTCGAGAATAGGTATGTTGTCACCAGGAGGTATATAGAATGAGGTTAGCATATGGTTTTATGCTTGTTTAGGTGAAGTAAGGCTAGAAGTAATTCGGCGTTGGCAAATTGGGGAATAGGCTTAGAATATGATGCAACTGAAAGGGAAGAGGAAAAGAATAGAGCAACTCCACCTCCTTTTTTGTGAGTTCTATCTTTCCTGATAATATTATAGTTGGGGGGAGTTATTTCAGAATCTTTTATGGAGGGTTTTAGCCATGTTTCAGAGATAGAGAATATGTCGGGATGATTATGGAGAAGCCAGGCATCAAGGATGGGGATTTTATTGCATAAACTTTGAGCGTTTAATGCTGAGAAGGAGAGGGTTTTTACAGATGGAGGGGTGCAAGATGGTGTATTTGAGGAGTTGATGGGAGAGGGACCTGGGTTGGGGTGAATGTCACCAGAGAGAAGGGTGTAGATAATATGGTGAAGTTGGAAATAAAGGTCATTGTGTTGTTTGGTGAATAGTTTGTGGGTTGTAGATTTTGTGTAAGTGATGCTAGTTTGGGATAGAGTGTTATATTTGTGGATGAGGAAGAGTCTGAATGGGAAGAGAAGGGAGGGGTTGTAGAAGTAAAGATGGGGGCTGATGAATGTTGAAGAGTATTGGTTTTGTTTGGGGAATGAACTAGTAGTGTGAAAGTAGGGTGAATGGATAGTATTGAAGGGTTTGGTAAGGTAAGTTAGATAGGATAGAACAAGAAGTAGTAGGAGATAGGTTATAAGTGAGGATGCTTTTGTAAACATAGTTGTAATTTAGGGCTTTGGTTGGGAGGAGGGCTTATATATATATATGTGTACATATATATATATATATATATATATATATATATATATATGTGTTTATATATATATATATATATATATATATATATATGTGTGTATATATATATATATATATATATATATATATATGTGTGTGTCTATATATATATATATATATATATATATATATATATATATATATATATATATATATATATATATATATATATATATATATATATATATATATATATGAGTATATATATATATATATATATATATATACATATATATATATATATATATATATATATATATATATATATATATATATATATATATATATATATATATATATATATATATATATATATATATATATATATATATATATGTATATGTATATATATATATATATATATATATATATATATATATATATATATATATATATATATATATATATATATATATATATATATATATATATATATATATATATATGTATATATATATATATATATATATATATATATATATATATATATATATATATATATATATATATATATATATATATATATATATATATATATATATATATATATATATATATATATATATATATATATATATATATATATATATATATATATATATATATATATATATATATATATATATATATATATATATATATATATATATATATATATATATATATATATATATATATATATATATATATATATATATATATATATATATATATATATACATATATATATATATATATATATATATATATATATATATATATATATATATATATATATATATATATATATATATATATATATATATATATATATATATATATATATATATATATATATATATATATATATATATATATATATATATATATATATATATATATATATATATGTGTATGTATATATATATATATATATATATATATATATATATATATATATATATGTATATGTATATATATATATATATCTATATATATATATATATATATATATATATATATATATATATATATATATATATATATATATATGTGTGCATGTGTGTCGATATGCACAGGTATATACTATGATAGGAAGCAGCACACAAGAATGACATATGTGCACAGGCTATGCCAATGGAAGTGAGGGGCCCAAGCAAGAATCATGTAACACGTAGTATGACCCCCCCCCAGCTAGACAGAGGAAACATATACACAAACCCACAAACAATGTAAATAGTCCACTGTTCTCTAGACCATAGGCAGGATACAACCGGGGGGGTACACAGTGTACCCGTGAAATCTAATCTTGGAACACAGACAGGAGCGTCCCTTCCAGGAGACCCCAAAAATTGACATATTATGGAAGGAAGCTGATGCGATGACCATCTTGGCCGGGGTGTGTACATACCCGGAATACAAGGGTGGGAAAGCCTGATGACCCATGAGTCGAGACAATGTACGACATGGGTCCCGTGAAGTGGAGAGTGGGCAGCGTGTAGTGGTGTGTTCAGACCTGACCTGCACCCAGGGTAAGGATGGGTGCGGGTGGGGGAACTCTGGGTAGCTAGTTATGGGTCTAAGTGTACAGGTGTTGGCTGATGTGGGTATATACGGAAAGCACCAGGGATGTAAGCAAAAGTGTTCATTGGGCAGAAGCATCGCCCAATGAGCAGCCACACCCGCTACAAGTCCCACTGCAGCAAAATCTAATCTACATGGCAAGGAACGGAATAGCCAGATGTAGATGTATATATGTAGAGGTATGTGTGTATATCTATCCATAGCTACATGGAGATATACCTCTCCCTCTCCGTAGTACAAATGTATACATACAGAGACAGAATACATATACATACCCACATATAGATATATACATATGCAGACACCCTTACACCCATATGTCATTAGATATATATAGACAGCAATATATAAATATATACACGTATGCATACATATACAGATTTATCTGTATATAGTAATGTGCATATATATATATATATATATATATATATATATATATATATATATATATATATATATATATATATATATATATGCATATATATAATATATATATGTGTGTGTGTGTGTGTGTCAATATACACATGTATATAGCTAGGATATGATACAGCAGTTACGTCTTACATATGTTCACAGGCCGTACAAATGGGGGTGAGGGGTCCAGTCAACAAACGTGTAACACTTAGCATCAACCCTCCCCCTCAGCTAGACTAGTGAAACATACAGACACACAATAAAAGTAAACACACCACTGCTTCCCAGACTACAGGCAGGATACTCCCAGTGGGAGGGACCCGCCAAGTCCAATCATGAAACAAAGACATGTATGTCCCTTGTGGGACACCCAAAAAGTCAAACATATTTGGGTTTTCTGACATTACACCGATGTTGAATGGCAGGCCACACATGTTCCCAGTTTACAAGGTAGGGGACGCCTGATGATCCATGGGGTGGCCAACATACGTGATGGGTCCCGAGAAGTGGGGAGTGGGTACAATGTACAGGTGTGGCCAGACCCGACTTGCACTCAGAGTAAAGAAGAGTGCCAAAGAGGATGTGCAGATTGGGAACTATGGGCATGAAATTATGAGCCTAGCTGAGCAGGTGTTGGCTGGAGTGGGTCTATGTGGACCGCCCCAGGGATGTAAGCAATAGTGTGCATTGGGCATGGCTGCCGCCCAGCGGACAGCCACTCCCGCTATGAGTCCCACTGCAGCACAGTCTATTGCACATGGCAAAGAACAGAATAACCAGATGTAGATGTACAACTGTAGAGGTGTGTGTGTATATATACCCATACCTACATGGAGTGAAACCTCCCCCTCTCTGTAGTACAAATGTGTACAGAGAGAGACAGAATATAATGAAACACCCACATATAGATATATACATATGTAGACACCCACACATCCATATGTCGTTAGACATAGATATATATATATATATATATATATATATATATATATATATATATATATATATATATATAAATGTATATATATATATATATATATATATATATATATATATATATATATATATATATATATATACATATATATATATATACAGCAATATATATATATATATATATATATATATATATATACATATATATATATATATATATATATATATATATATATATATATATACATATATATACAGCAATATATATATATATATATATATATATATATAAATGTATATATGTATGCATACAAATACAGATATATACATATATATGTATATAGATATGTAGAAATATATATGTATATATGTGCATAAACATACATATATATATAGTTAGGATATTAATTGAATTATGTATTTAAATCACATCTGTTAACCGGGTAAGTCTTGCTGAGCTTCTGGCTCATTTACAGCAGAGACCCGGGGAGAAAAGCTCCACGGGACTAGAAGTCTGTTAAATAGTAGTATACAGTATATATACATATATATATATATATATATATATATATATATATATATATATATATATATATATATATGTATATATATATATATATATATATATATATATATATATATATATATATATATATATATATATATATATATATATATATATATATATAGATCTATATATATAGATATATATATAGATATGATACACCAGTTAAGGATTAAATATGTTCACAGGCCATGCCAATGGGGGTGGGGGTTCAAGCAACAAACATGTAACACGTAGCATCATCCCCCCTCCCACCTAGACAGGTGAAACATACAAACATACGATACAAGTAAACACACCACCGCTTCCCAGACCATAGGCAGGATACTACCAGTGGGAGAGACCTGCCATGTCTAATCTTGAAACAAAGACATCAATGTCCCTTATGGGACACCCCAAAAATTAATAATAATTGGAGTCAATCCCTGTAACGATTTATCTAACCAGGCTATAGACGTACACAGACCAGTAGGTTGTGCAAGCCTGATGACTCAAGGGTTGAGACAACATACGTCATGGGTCCTGACACGTGGAGAGTGGGCAGTGTGTAATGGTGTGGTTAGATCTCACCTGCACCCACAGTAAGGATGAGTGCTGTAGAGGAGGGCCAGGTGTGGGAACTATGGGTAAGCAATTATGGGCCTAGGCATGCAGGTGTTGGCTGGTGCAGTTGTATTTGGATCGCCCCAGGGATGTCAGTAATATTGTGAATTGGGCAGAGTTTATGCCCATACCTCTCAACCTCTAAGAGCTAAACCACTGGACAGAACCTAAACTGTTGGGGGCCAAATAGGGACAGAAAGCACATATTCCACTTACAACCTTAGAAAGCTGATAGATTAATAGGTTATGCATTAGCATGACACATCTGAAGAATGTGGAGTCTTAAACCCAATTACTTGTCTGTATTTAATGGAGTCAGTTCCCAGGTAGTTGCCAGACAGGTGCAGATTGTAAGAAGAACGCACCAATATTATGAAGCAAACTCTGGACAGGCCATGGATTCTGTACAGTTGACAGGTATGCTCACGCCTAATGGGCAGCAATTCCTGATATGGGTTCCACCGCAGCACAATTCAGTGTACATGGCAAAGTACAGTATAACCATATGTGTTGTTGCATTTCCCACTACACAACACCTATGAACACATGGTTGCAACACTTCAATATAGGCATGTAAGCCGATGTAATAGGCATTGCGAGGTTTTATTGAAGTCCTCACCCCAACCAGGGGTGTGAGTGTCCAACGCAAACACCAAATGCAGCACATATGCACAGCTGTTGTCGTAGACAACATGGCCAGCTATGGACCTTCCCTGCAGCCATCCTGCACATCCTTGGATAATCCCCCTACTAACACCTCCCTTTGTGCCCCATGCACACCACATACCTGTCAGACCCTGTTCCATTCCTCTTAATGTGCTCATGGGTACACGTAGGTGACACCCTCTTCCTCCACTAAATTGCCAGTATCTGGGACCCCAACTCACATGTAGTATCACAGCTTTCCCACAGGACACATGTAACTAACACATGAAGGAACACCACAAGAACACCTGGAGCAGCACAGGCTCACCACCTTGTGAAACCCTCCCCCCACCTCACACTCTATCCTACGACATCAACTAGTGATACTGACATCTCTTGTCCTGCCTCACATACAAATCCCAACATCCGACATACCTTCTCTATTGCTCCCCATCCAATTATACTTACGGGCTATTATACAGTTACAATGTCACCCCCACTACCTACCTACCTACTCCCTAGCTATTCACCTCTACTGTACCACACAGGTATGGAATATGTACACTTACCCTGAATACCTGCATGTAACCTATCCTGACCTGCGTGACAGGAGTCCAACCTCACCCTAAACTGACCTTTGCCAACAGTCATACCTGACATGTAAACCTGATCTAAGCATGGATAATACCAACAGTTTAACGTAAATCAAGCATGTTTAATGGGGGACGTAGCTATGTTATGTCTGTTACCCTCTATGAATGTGATCACCCCAGTATTAATTGGGATATGTAGCTGGGGTCAATGTGGAGCTCTACACCCTGGGCCACTGCTGACAATGGACAAGCATACAGTCTGAGTGTCCCAGTTGACAGATGTGAACAAAATACATGACGTTGCGCATGTGTATGTGGGAGCAAGAGGGTGTAAGCCTGTTTGGCCACCAGTATTAGAGTACCACACTGGTGAAGCAATGTAGAGCCTAAATGAGGGCAAGACGCCACAACCAGAGGTATGTAATGCTGTGCTACATGCAAACAATTGCATACCCGCCTATAAATATTCTACAGTGCCTCAGTCACTCTGTAGCCAATAGCTGTTGTTGTGGCCATTAACAAAATAATTGCACTTCCAGGTTGCAAACCCCCAACCCTGCACACTATAGTAGACATGCGTTCCACTAAGCCATGGCGGATACACATTCAGCTGCTGTGATCACAAACACATCATCCAGCACAGGCATCCAGCAGTATAGGAAATGTATATAAGTGTGTAGATTAATACCAGAACACATGTCCATTGTGCAACCACAGTATTATGAGCAGTTTATGTGCAGCACAGAATGGTGCTTGTCCAATCATACTGTGAGAACAGTAGTCCTGCATAATACCATAGGGAATAATGATATACGGTGCACACCGTGGGGGCATTTGAGCATGCTTCATGCACAGTATGTTACACCTGTGGCGTTGGTACCTTGGAACCGGGAGATGAGGCTGGCCAGGTGCATGAGCAAACCACTGCTACACAATACCCTGGCAGGATGCTACCAGTGGGAGAAACACTGTAGACCAGCTAGGTCTACTCTTGACACAACAACAGGTCCGGCCCTGGTGGGATGAACCAACAGCTGTGGGTCACATCGATGTCACCACCAGTATCGAAGGAGGATCAGGGGAAGGATGGTACATATGTGGACTAAACAGATGAGGAGCCTGCAGACGCTTGGGTAGGGACAGTATACTGGAGGTGTACCGAGACGTGCCGAGAGGGAAATGTGTGGAGGTGTAGTATGGCAGGACCAGCAACCAAGGAATGGATGGATGCTGTGTACATGGAGCTCGGGGGCCGGGGGAAGGGAACATGTGTATGTCATTATGGTAGACATATGCAAATGAAGCAATACAGCAATAGTGTAGTGGCCAGAACATCCGTCTAACGCGCAAGCATTCCCGGGTCGAGTCCCACTTCAGCACATCCTATTTTACATGTGATATCCATATGTTACCTTCGTTGTGATGTATAACCTACTATGTAACATTTATATTTGCACAGGAGTACTGTCTTAATTCATTACAGCCAAGTGACATCTCCAGGCTTTTCTGCAGTTACCGCCTACTGCGCCTGTAGGCATCAAATATTGCCTGTTCATATTTGCATTAATAATTTCAAAATCATGCTACATACAAGGGATCAGAATATTTTATCTTGAAGTATACATGATGGCAAACACAACTGTATTGCTATATGTCCTCGGTGACTGTTTGTTAGAACTCTAAGGTGATAACTTCATTTTTAAAGTCTGAAGCCACACCGACTGGGAGTTAAAGGTACACACACTCCAAAGGGCTGTACTGGAGGGAATGAGTTAACTGCACAGGTGAAGTGTCATACTGACAAAGGCACTAGTAAGCATGTGTAAGCGCATAACAGCAGTAGTACACATGGATATGCAGTTGGAAGTGTGTGTACATGTATTTGCACGGGGTAAGCATTGCCTACATAGATTGAGCTAAGTACATGCTAGCTAAGTGTAAGGTAACGCAGCCCGAGCTTAGCATTGCTTAGCTCTGCACATACACGTGCACACTCATGTATGACCGCTCAGATGTCCTTAACTCAGTCTGTATCTGACAGCTGATGTTTTTCCCTGAAACACAATATACAGCCTGTGGAAGGACCACACCTGGGATGCTGCACATCATACACTATGTGATTTACCATTAAACATGACAGATGTACATAACCACTCATTCCACATACATATCCAGCACAATAAGTCAACAGCACAGGGAATGTAGTAATAACACACCACACAACCTATTAATGCATGAATCACGGACATAGTGCACCATAATGTGGGTACATATAGGGATATCTATCATATCCTGCTCTAATACACTTCAAACGTTGCAAGTTACACAATTATATGTGGTAGAACACATATATTGCTGGAGATGATACGTCTGAAACACGTACGTGTCTGCACAAATGACTGACCTCAGTCCTAAGGTCATCCATGTCCATTGCCAAAAGAGTGAGGTAGAGGCCACACATATAGGCCAAACATGCATGCACATATGGACAGCTATACATCTGTTAATGTAGAGAGATAGACAGCTATAGGTATATATATGTATATGTATGACTCACAAATAACCCTATAACAGCAATGATACAGAGATAGATTAATATATTCAGTGTATATATCCATATATATATATATATATATATATATATATATATATATATATATATATATATATATATATATATGGAACATATACGTAGCTAGAGCTATATCAATGTCGTCCTCTCCCTCTATATATATGGGGGTGTAACATATGTACTTATGCAGATATACATAAATATATATATATATATATATATATATATATATATATATATATATATATATATATATATCTACAGATCGACGTGTATATGATTTCCACATGGAAACGGACTCTTAGCCCACTCCGTATGACATAACTGACCATGAGCACATATAATGGGGGTGGGGGCACACATGAGGGACATCTAGTAATTACTGCAATGTAACCTCCCCAGCCCTAACAGATATGCTGTGCAAACCAATATCCAGGACATGCAGTACTTGACAGCAGGACCCACCACAACACAGCTACAATGCTCCAACAGTTATCCATGTCACCTGTACATGTCAGGCCAATATCTGTACTATATCATGCAGATACACCATTGTACTGTAGGGAATGTACTCTGTTGAAGAGCTACACATTGCAACGGTACAGATATGCACACATCAATTCATTGATGATCATGTGCAGGTATATATATATATATATATATATATATATATATATATATATATATATATATATATATATATATATATATATATATATATATATATATATATATATATATATATATATATATATATATACACACACACATGATATATGGGATATATGGGATATATGGGTACACGCGGTGGTGGTGCTGTGGTAGCATTGTCACCTCACAGTAAGACTCTGACCGGTTCACTTCACAGCTAGAGCATCTTCTGTGTGGAGACATGCGTGAATGGGCGTACCTTTGTTGAAGGTTGTGCATCAGGGCTGGTAACTTGGCACGTAAAAATCAACTACCAATCATTAGCGGACCGGAGTTCCGCTGTGGCGACCCCTAATCGGGAAAAGCTGAAAGACACAAGCAAACACATATACAAAGACAAAGGGTATTAGTAGCCATACATGTGTAGCAGTACTGTGGACGTACTGGGTGAAATGTATATCCGCTGCCACAAGCCCTGTAACCGGTACCTGTGACATGTGTGGTGTGGCAACCAGCCCTACAAAGGGGATACTTACATTGCACATATTCCCAATCACAGTTCAAAGGACATGACATGACACACAGGTATGTATACACAGGCAGTCTTTATCTGTGTACCATACAATAATGTATGCCATTACTGACAGCAAATGGATGTTGATGTATATAACCAGTGATGTATGCAAGGCCTACATATAGCAGTCGATGCAGACAGTGCGGATATATATCATACTATGGTGTCCAGGCTAAGCCCTTCAATTCGTAAAACATTTGACAACAGATTTGCCTGCACAATATGTAACAGTCAACAATATCAGATGTTGTTCAGCAGCCTCCAATTACACCCTGTAGTCAAGGCCTAGGCGGACATTCATTACTTCTGGTAATATCAATGTATCTGTTGCATGTACGGTCCCTAGCCAACAAATGTTGTGGGTGTCCATGCTATGAATGGGATGATAGTAGGAATGCTAGCAGTGGTGAATGATAGGCCATTACCTAACAACCCATACCAGTATCACAGCAGGACAAAGGCTGCCATATATGTGGAGGACAAAGGCAGAAACGTAGGGCCATACCTGCAATATTGCAGTAACACACCCTGGAACATGCTGGTGTTACAGGATGTGTTGCAACATACCCTTATGCAGGAATATGACATCAGGTACACAAATGGATATAGCCATGTACTGCTAGCATGCAACACACACACACACACTGCCAGTGTAATATCTGACACTGGACCTGTGTGGTGGGCAGACAACACGATAGGCACACCACTGTCCAGCTAGAGGATGGCCCACAGTAGTGAGCTATGCAGACAGACTGCAATCCAAGGTAAACTAGTGTACACACACACACACACACACACACACACACACACACACACACACACACACACACACACACACACAAACACACACCCTGTAACACCTGTACTATGCATAGCATTACACCACTCTACTCACAGTCTGTCTGTGTGTCCTGATCCTCCTACATATATGTGGCTGCCCTGAGTGTGCAGGAACTCCTGTAAGAGGTATTGCTACCTGATGTCTGTAACATTGATACCCACACACAGGAAGGATGTCCATCACACAAGGAATGTACAGGGAATATGCCCACATGATGTAGAGATTCATAGTGGGTGGTTACCATGACAGTGGTAATTGGAAGTACTACATATGTGTAGTCATATATATATTTATGGCTATCTGGATAAGTACATGTCCATATCGTCCCACCATATGTCCTGGACATGGAGTGTAGCCCTACCCCAGCCCCTATAGTCCCAGTGTAGTAGTGCAGGGGGATGACTGGTATGTATAGCTGGTATATTAGTAGACATTTGCTACTGTCATTGGGATTGTTGCCACAGACATGGTGTGTGTGGAAGGTGACATATGCTCATAATATGTGTGCCATAGCTACATAGCATAGACATCCTATGGTTATCATGGTACAGTACCTGCATATATAGCAGGCTCAACAGCCATGTCACAGCACAGGGTAGGCTACATCTGTGTGACAGTGCATAACCACAACCAATGTGAACACAGCCACAGCCACATACATATGGTATGCTAGCATACTAGTACAGTATATGGACTATCTGTCCTACACCATCCTCATATGTGCCACTCACAGCATGACCCTACATATACTGGGCTGCTACACAGTCTGGTCTGATGGCTGTCTGTGGTATGGGACATGTGTGTGTATGGTCCTACACACATGTAAGGTAATACGGTACCATACAGTGGGGCACCGTCTGTACACAGGCCACAGTACCTATTAACAATACACACACTGCCTACATTCACTATCACTACACAGCCCTCAGTACTGTACAAACATCCACAGGATTTCCAGGGTATGGCATTAAGTGTAACCCCTACTGTACATGACATGTGTAGCCATCTGATATATATCACTGGTGTGTTATCACATATGCTGACACTGTTTACGGTGTACAGCACATATGTACCACTTCATGCATGACATATGTACAAAGGTTGACAGAGGTGTGGCTGACAGCACATACACAGGGCCAGTATAGACATGTAGCTGTGATACCCTCATTACTCTACCATTGTAACGGGGTTTGTTGCAACATATGTCCAATGAGGGATATGCAGTCAGTAACTGTAACGACCTTCACCATCAACAGACTGCAATCCTCACAGTACCTTCTGCATTCCACGTATAGATGCATCATGGCTAACACGTGACACCAAAGGCACAACACTGCCCAGTCTGCAGATGAGCCTGCAGATGGGGATTCCTGATATACATGGAACTGACATGGCAGGTATTGCAACATGTATAACAGGCATATCCAGACAAACACTGTTAATCCAACATTACTCCACATGCAGTATAGCAGCACTTACAGTTCATAGGCAGGTCAGGCATATCCCCCTCCTGTTTGTTGCCCTCTTCCCACAGTGTATGTTGTTAGAGGTAAATCCCCAACCCATCTAAAAAGCCTTTTACCAAATGACAGTTCTAGCTCCTGCTCACAGTGACAAACAAGGCCAACACCACCAGGATGTTCCCAGGTAGTGCAGTGCGTTTCCATGCAATTGGATATGGGAATGTTACCACACCTGTTCCACATGCAATCGGCTTGGGAAGGCCTGCAATACATGCAGAAGCCATCAGCTGATCATGAGCATCACATTAAATGCACATGCTGCTGCCTAAGCAATGCAGGTGTTGGCCTCCACATCCACTAGAGAGGGTGTGGGGGAGGCAGACAGAGGTGAATACATGTCAGGGAGGGGTGGGAGGGTAAAACCGATGCATGTATGTGTCACACACCTACAAGCACAGAGTATCATACACCCAACAGCTATGTAGTGCTATCACAGTCTGATGCTGTTATTGGATGTGCCACATGTGTTATCTGGTGGGGAGCACTCAGAACATATATGTGATGGTGAGTGACATTTGCTACAGGGATGCTACAAGGATACAGTAGATATACAGTAGGTGACATACACATGCCTGTCTGCATAAACAGGTGCCAGCATCAACACAGGCACACTCACAGAGGGACGCAAACACATTAACATACTTGGCAGGGCCAGGAGTGCAACCCGTCACTAGAGGGATTGCCACAACACATCAATGTGCAGGGAACACATGCACCACACAGGTGATATGGAGGTCTATGGGCAGTGAGTATGAGGGGGTGTCAGATATAAGGTGGCATGCTTCACTGTGCCCTGGGGGGAGTAGTGCATGTGGATGTGGACATACACCATACAACACACACACGAACACACAGGGTCCAGTTCGGACATGCATGGGTGCATGTCTGCATGGGTGTGTGGTGGCCAACAGTGCCAGCAGACTGTACAAGAGTAGGTGATGGGTGTACCTTGGCATCAGGCCACATGATAATGGTCTGCATTGTGGCACAGGCCTTTAGCTTCAACATTTGCCCGCACAGGTGGGTATTGCATCCATCTTCCAGGCACCTGGGTGACCATTGTCTGTGGCCAATGTTGTGCATCAGTTGTCATGTATGTGTTCCCTAGTCCATGACTCGAATGGTGTCTAGTATGTGCACACATCCCACATGCATGTACAGTGACATGTGGAACTGTACCTGGGGTGTCTGGCCCATACTGTGAACACAACTTATCATCAGATGTGCCAGTCTTGCCCATGTGTGGCAGGGAGTGGTACTGGTCAGCAGATTTACCCTGCACCCACATTGATAGCATGCTAACAGCATTTCCTGATGTCAGTGTCATCTGTCCATACAGGCCATGTTGTCAGGCATGGTATGTCCATTGTGAGTCACATGTGAAGGCACAGTGGGGTTGCTAAATGTGATTGGCAGGCCTTGATGTCACATGTATGGGTATGGCTTTGCACCCCAGCCTCTCAGCCATTTACATCTGTTATCCCTGTATGGTTGACATTGTGATATATAGTAGGACCACCTTAAATGAAATTAACAAAACCTGTCCACATTGCCCACAGGTGTCACAGACTTGCAACCACCTATCCACAGGAGATGAGTTACAAACACACACACCTGTCATCTCTGGGAGTAGAACCCCTACTTAGCTGGTTTACTACACTACACAGTTATATTACATGCCACAGACATTACTGAAGTCAATCTTCCCCAAAGGTGTATTTCACAATTAATGACATCAGCAGGACTACCAAAGTAGGGCATTTGTAATGTACTGCGAGTGAGTAGTCTATAATGAATTGCTCCATACACACAGACACTGAGAGACACACACATCACATTCGGAACTGACATGGATGGAGATGGAACACTACCACCATTCTACATCACACTACAGCAGAACGCAGTTACAGAACATGCTACGGCAATTACCGGGCTATCAATTTCCCAGAGGTGTACTTCTAGATGAGTGACATCAGCAGCCTTGGCAAAGTAGTGCATTTGTATTGTATGGAGTGTGGGTAGACGAAAAAGCATTGTTCTCTACCCAATCTGACACACACAGTTGCCAGGGCTGGGGTTCAAACACCTACCTAACTAGTTTATCACACTATAGCAGTAAGCAGTTGCAGGACGCACCATGGCAATTACTGGGTTATCATGTTCCCAGAGGTATACTTCTAGATGAGTGACATCAGCAGCCTTGCCAAAGATTAACAGATGTATTGCATGGCAAAGTAGTGTATTTGTATTGTATGGAGTGTGGGTAGCCTAAAAGCATTGCTCTCTACCCAGTCAGACACACACAGACTCACAACCAAACACACACAGTTGCCAGGGCTGGGGCTCGACCACCTACCTAAATAGTTTACCACACTACAGCAGTACACAGTTACAGGACGCACCACGGCAATTATGGGGCTAACATGTTCCCAGAGGTGTACGTCTAGATGAGTGACATCAGCAGCCTTGCCAAAGATTAACAGATGTATTGCATGGAGTGTGAGTAGACTAACAAGCATTTCACTCTGCACAGTCAGAAGCAGACAGGCACATACACAAACACACATTCACACAATTAACAGGTCTGGGGTTAGTACTACTACCTAACTACTCTGTTACTACAGCAGTACACAGTTATGGGATGCCCTATGGATTTTACTGAGCTATAGCTGTCCCAAAGGTGTAATTCACATTGGATAACCTCTGCAGGCTTGTCATACTACTGCTATGGGGAGGGCAGTGTGTGCATTGGCCATACCTCATTCATGTAGAGGTTGACATGCCACATGCAGGCACATATGGGGTCATATGTCACAGGTGCATGTATACAGCTACTAGATGGCTGCTTCCTTGTACAGTCTTGTTGCACAGCTGGCACGTACACCACATAGTCTGTCATGCTGACAGGTACTGGTGGCTAGTATCTGCAGTGGGTTACATCCACACCTCATGTGTTGGGGGCCCTTAGGCTGTGTGCCAGTTGGGACAGGCCCGCATGGCTCCTTGTCACAGTCACCCTCTTCCACACATCTATGCCCATGTGCCTGTGGCTTATTATAGTGTGTTGTCCTTACATATTTGTCTACATTCCTATCCACCGTGTGTACAAGGCAGGAGTGGTGCATACTGACATGTTCACACTGAGAACTGCAACTTCCAGATATGTCTGGTCCACTGGTGTTTGCAGACATGGCATTCATGTGTTTGTGTGTGAGCATGCCCAGTATGACCTATCAGTATGTTGTTGACTGAAATTGCCTTCATTCCTATAAGTGTGTGAGCATGCCCAGTATGGCCATCTGTGTTGCATGTGTGGACCACGTCCAGGTTGTTTGTACTGCGGTGCTAACCTTTTGTTGTACACCAACAGGTAGCATGCTGTGTCTGCAGGGTATCCATCGGTCATTTGCCATTGACTGTTGCTACATTTCTGCATAGCGGGGGTGGGACACCTAACTGTTTCTACTGTTCTACACAGGTATGGTGGGGCATACCTGACTGTTACTCTATGTGCACGTTGGATGGGGAGGCACCTGCCACTTGTACACATTTGCTAGGACTGTACTGGTAAGTCAGGTACTCCATTTCAGTCTGTAGTCTTACCTATCCTGCTGGCTAGGGCTTACCAGTGTAGTACAGATCCTAGCTTTGTTTACCTACATATTAGTGTCTGACTTCCTAGCCTTTACAACATACATCCAACTGCCTGGCCTGCTGCGGTCTGTCTGTGTAGGCCTGGGGGGAGGGGTTAACCATAGGGTACATTCAGAGGCCATAGTATAGCATTTGTTTGTGTTTGTCTTCACCTTTCCTGCTGGCTGAGACTGTTCCTGGGTATGTGATCCTTCCTGACTGGTATGTGTGGCTCTTATGGACACCCCTGTCATTCAGGCCATTCCCTGCAGTGGGTTTTGTCACCCTGTGTAGTACTGGCTACTATGGTGACTCCAGTATGTGTTACAGATCTCACGCTGCCACTATGGGTGTCTACTCTCTGCTGCCTTGACATCCGGCCACCCAATTCCCTTGAGTGTTCACATCCATACCATAGCTACAGGTACAAACACATTCTACTCCATTTGACAATTGGTAGGTTGACTGACTTACCTTGTGTGTGTGCCGGACTTGAGGATGGTGCTGGAGGGCTGCCTATGTCGAATGCGCATAGTACACTCCCTATACATGGTTAGGCACAGTTAGTGTCATGTCTGGCATCCCTTTTACTGTCTGTGTGAATCAGAGAGAGGTGTCATTCCCTGGGGACCTACTGTGTCAGTGCATATCCTATGCGTTGCCTCTTTGCCAAGGCCAGGGCATACTGGGCACGCTCCCTTCTGCCTACTGGAACAGGCTCAGGTTGTTCCTCCTCTGAGTCATTCTGTACCTGTACAGGCCTTGGCATTGGTGGGGGGCTGTGTGGCCCTGCCTCCTGCTGTTCCTGCTGCAACTATTTCCGCAGGATCATATTGTCTAGTATAGCACATACCATTACTATTTGGGTACATGTAGCTGGTGAATACTGCAGGGCTCCACCAGATGTGTCCAGACACCAGAACCGTGACCTGAGCATCCCAAACACATGCTCTATTATATGTCTGGCCTGTGCGTGTGCATCATTATGGCGTTGTTCAGGTGTGTGGGCATTTCTGATGGGTGTCATCAGCCATGGCTCCAGTGGGTACCCAGCATCCCCCACTAGGTGACCATAGAAGATGTCCACATCAGCAAATCTGTGGTACAGCTGCATCAGTTACCATATGTGTGAATCATCATAGCTTCCAGGGCAGCCAGCACACACAGTCAGTATAATGCCCTGGGCATCACATACGACCTGGCAGTTGATGGAGGGGATGCCCCTGCGGTTGATGTAGGCCCCACCCTGCTCAACTGGGGGTGCTTTGATGCGTAAATGTGTGCAGTCTATAGCACCCACTACCCCAGGGTAGTTGGCTATTTGGTGGAAGAGACACATATTGTGGGTCAATACCTCACGTGTGTTGAGGAAATACACATGCTCACTGGCATGTGCTGACATGGCATCCAGGAATTGGTGGAATACTCTGGATGCTGATGCCTGTGAGATGTCCATGTTATCCCCAGTTGTAGTTTGGGAGGTACCTGTGGCTAGTATACCTAGGCCTACACATACCTTGGTATCCACTGGGATGGGTTCCCCTCGGCCAGTGTGGTGTGTTAGGTGTGGCCTGCACAGCTCAATGATTTGCTGTAGGAGGTCTCTGTCCCCCCTATAGCACTCCACTATCTCCAGCTCATGTATCCCCTGGTAGGTTACCTTGGGTCTGTACACTCTTGTTTGTCTCCTCACTGTGGGATGTTCGGCAGCTTTGACATCCTCACCACCCTTAGCCTCTTACACATGTTGTTCCATGTTGCCTGCTGCAGCCCTTCTCATTTTGTAGGTTTGGTTTTAAAATTTCCCCGCTTGTATACACCGGTGATGTAGGGTGTGGAAAAAACAGGGGGGTAGGTGTTTGCTTGGTTTATAGTGGTGCTCTGGGCTGGGCTGGTCTGCTTCCTGTGTGATTAGCTGATTCTGATACATTTCACCTGGCAGCGCAACTAGGTCTTCTTGATTACCTTCCTACTGCTTTTTTCCCTTCCCATTGCCTCCTTGTTTAGGCCCGTGTGCGCCATGCAAATGGAATGCTCAAATGTGCATGGAGCTGCTTTTTCCTGGTTTAACTTCCTTTTGCTTCTTGTACAACCCGGTGCATGGCACGCACATCTGCTTACACTTTGTAAAGAGTGCTAGGCAGGTTTAGACACACCCCTAGCTTAGCTGTGCTATGCTGGGAGAAATCCCAAGCTACAGGTCTCCAATGCACTTACAGTATGCCTGACACACCCCCACATGATGTCACCTATATTCTAGTCTTGCACCCAGCTATTTATACTCTTACACTCTTGGGATCTGCCTCACACACTGGGAAAATCTGGGTTTCACTAACCCTTCTCTCATTTGCATAGGATTGCTTGCTAATGCATAGTTACATGTCCCACACTGAGCCTCCCCCCTTAGCAATCATTACACACTGGCCAGTTTGTCTTCTGACTGCCATTGACTTGCATGGCAGAATACTGATTTTTGTTAGAAAGTTTATTTTATTAATTTCCCCCGATCCCGTTTGCACGCCGCTGCCCTATGTTTAACCGGGCGTGATCGGCGAAGATAAAATTAAATGAAGTTTATTTTTTTCTTTTACATTTTGCAATGCCAATGGCCTTCTACTTGGACATTGGCATGCTTCCTCAATGATTTGCAGCCTTTATTTGGAGCTGTCATAGCTCTGTTTTGTAGATTACTGAACTGTATTCGGTTACTAACCGAGTACATTTCTGCACACTGCACTCGTCCTGCACGGACGGCTGCCAGCTCCCTGGATCACATATTGCCCTCATTTGCATGGTTTTCACCTGTAAATGAGAGTAACTTGCATACAGAAGCTCGATTCATGCAGGATTAGCTTAAGAGCTCACGTGCACGTCCTGGGAGCTCGTTCCTGGATCGCACTTCAGCCATATTGCCAAAAATAGCTCTTAAACTAATCCTGCATGCTATAAAGGGCTTCATAAGTCCAGGGGATAGAAAACCATGTTATACGCATAGTTATCTTGAATATAATAGTATGCATCCACCACATATTTTTGAAAATGTGGGAAGAGGTCAACTTTTAAGAAGAATTTGAAACAGCGATGTGTTCCATTAGTATGGAGTTTATAAAACGTGGTTATAAACCTTTTGAAGTTAGTAAAGCATGTAAGTTAGACAAAGTAGTGGATGCCTGTTTTTTTTCACGTAAAGAAAACATAAAAAAGACTGCCCATAATAATTGTTATAGCAATGTAGCTTATTGTATGACTTTTAGTACTGACAGCATAGATATAAAAAATATTATTACAAAAATTTGGCATATTTTGTCTTCTGACCTGATTCTATGTGAGATTGCTAGTGCAGCTCCTAATTTTATTTATAAAAATAAAAAATCATTGAAAAGACAGCTTTGTTGCCCTAATACAAGTAAACTAAAGCAATCTAGTATTAGAACAATTAGTTTTGGTACCTCTATCTGTGGTAAATGTACTTTTTGTAAATACATTGATGTATGCAATACATTTATACAACCAGGCAATGGTAATCATTATGTTTTTAAAGTTAAAGCTAATTGTGACAATAAAAACTTAGGTTATTTAGCACAGTGTGTGGATTGTTCAAAATTTTATATAGGAAAAACTAATAGGCGACTTAAGGAATGAATTAAAGACCATTATTATTGTGCCAATAAGGGCCATAGTTATAGTGCCTTAGCTAAACATATACTAGAGAAAGGCACTAATCATTGGTTCAAGTTTATGGCAGTAGAAGTAATTTATGAAAGTTTTAGGTTGGGTGATTTAACTAATGTCACAGAAGGGAAATAATTAAGATGGATTCTTAAACTATCAGCACATAGAGGTGCAGGTTTGAATGAATCAGTACCTCTTAAGCCAGTTCTGAAAGAAAGAAAGTTTTTTAAATAAGTATACTGCTATGTGTCTTTTTATGGCAATCACCTTTTATGGTTTCTGTCTTAAAAGAAAGCTGTGCCTTTAAACATTTATGGCTATTGTACTTGAATTTTTTTATTGGTAGACATTAATTGATTGCATTTTAAATATTTGAGATGCTGCTGATTTTTGTATGGTCTGAAGAAGTGATTTTATCGCAAAAGTGCTCACCTGTGTTCGAATAAAAGTCTGTTTGGATTTTACACTGCTCTTTGCCATCTGCTTTTTATTGGTTTGCTGTGGTGCTGTGTTCTACATTTTTGTTCATACTACTTGGTTTGTGGTTGAGCACAGCTTTACAGTTAGCAGGACTTGTATTACCATATACCTGTTATAGTGCTGAAGAGTTTTCTCAGAATAATGCAAATGTTTAGGTTTGTGTAGTCACAGTTTAGGTTTGTGTAGTTACAGTCTGTCTTTGTGTAGAAAGGTTCAGACCTGTTTTGCATAGGCAGCAGCTTGCCTTTAGTAGGTAATACTCATGAGCAGGTGATGGCCTGTGCACCACTTGGTGTCTCCCACTTGCTAATTAAATCCAGAGCAGCTGTGTTGTCTTTACATTAGCCAATGCCATAGCAACAAAGTGCTATAATTAAGTCCATCAAGTGGGCTTTGCCCCTTTTCCTTGCCTGTGAGAAGGACATTATGGAGGTGTGGGAGCTACAGCTTCACAGAAGTTGGGTGGAAATACCTCTTATAATGAGAAATGTGGAGAAAGCCCAACAAAATGGGGGACAAAGTTCAAGAATTAAGTACAGATTGTAAGTAAGTATTGCTGTTACACACTTAGAAGATTGCTAGATTAACAGTGTTTGTCTGGACATGCATTTTCTGCATGATTTGATGTCTGACAGTGATATGTCTATAACATACCTCTCAACTGTCGAGATTTCCGCAGAATGTCCAGAGGTTTGCCTCTTATGTTTTGTCTTTTCCTCAGACAATTTCTGTTTTGAGAAATCAGTAAGCTAATGTGAGGATTGAAGTCACTATATGTTGACATCCATTTGTGTTTCAGACATCATATCCTTCAGAAAATTTATGTTACAACAAACCATGTAACACCAGCAACTGTTTCAGTTTGTGTTACCATTATATAAGGTATGTCCCTATTTTCAGTCCCATGTCCCCCAAGTATGTCAGGCTTTGTACAGATGTCTTGCAATAAGAGGTTCAGAGGTATGGTATATCATTATTTAGTGACCACTCCTGATATCATCCCAGTGATTTAGCAGACTTCCAGAAGTGTTATGAGGCAGTGGTCATAAATATGGTCCCACATCCTGGACATTCTGTAACAGTTATGTATGTCTGGCCATTGTCACCAGACTGTCAAGATTGTGCAGCAGTGTAGTGTGCAAATGTTTGTTGGGCTGCGTAGAGAGAGGGGAAGATGTGAGTATCATAGATCCTTTCCTATATTACTGTGCATGCTGCTACAGCTGCTGGTGGTCTATCAGCTATATAGGTTTGTAGGGGCAGACTGAGAAATGTCCTGTAACACCTCAGGATTTCCAGTACACTGACTTGGGGCAGTATATGTAGGTGTAGTGTGTGACTGGCAGTCAGGATATGTTTGTTCAAACAGTCATTATACTTTAGAGTTCAGTTGGGGTACAGGTATACTGCTGTGACTGTGGTGCAAATGGTTGCGGGTGGACAATTTCTCACTGATGTCTGCTTTTCCCTACAGTTACATCCCTGTAGTGCATGATATATTTGCAAATGCATGAGGAATTCCCCAGAGCTGATTAGGGGTGGTGTTGTGTTGGTCTGACTGTAGTTCAGAAGGTGCTGAGTGACATGGTTGGCAGCTCTCAGTGTTTTTTCCCTTCTGTTATATGACTGCAGTCATACCTCTCCACTGTCCAGATTTCTATACACTGTCCAGATGCGTAGCTCATATGTTTGGTCTGTTCCCCATAACAGTTGTGGGTTTCTGAAAAATCACTGGGATGATGTGAGCATTGATATCACTAAATTATGACAACCATTTGTGTTTCAGACCTGAAATCTATCAAGAAATATATGTTACAACACACCGTGATACTCTATCAAGCTTCTAAGCTTATAGCAGCCATATGTCAAATATGTCACTATTGTTTGGCCTTTATCTACCCACTTTGTCAGGCTTTTTGTAGATGTTTTGCAGTAAGAGGTTGAGTGTGTATATATATATATATATATATATATATATATATATATATATATATATATATATACACACACACACACACACACACACACACACACACACACACACACACACTCACACACAAACACACACACACACACACACACACACACACACATATATATATATATATATATATATATATATATATATATATATATATATATATATATATATAAAACAGTACTAATTCCATCCCTAATGTTGGATGACCATCCTGCATGATATATTTACTGAAGCATTTGCAATTCTCACAGCTCATGTGGAGTAGTGGTAACTGCTGTCACTCGAGTGCACAAGGTCTTGGGTTTAAGGCTTGCCATGGATGTGTATTTTCTCCTGATGTTAAATGACTGTAGTGCATGATATAGTTGTAAAAGCATTACAAATTTCAATGGCTCAGATGGTGTAGCATTACATTGCTGTGGTTGTAGTGCACAATGTTCTGGGTTCAAAACTTGCTCATGATGACTTTTTTTTCATTACTGTTAAATGACCATAGTGCATGATGTGTTTGTAAAAGCATTACAAATCTCCACAGTTCAGATGGTGTAGTGGTACATTGCTGTGATTGTAGTGCACAGCGTCCTTGGTTTGAGACCTGGCAGGGCTGTTGTTTTGTTGCTGGGCAGAACAAGTGTTGATGAAGACAGAGTGATTAAAGCACTTTTAAGCGGGTTTGCATGGCTTTGTGCAAAACTAAGTGATGCTAACAGATGGTTAAGTCCTCCTAGCTTCACTTAGCGGTGCTTATTCCCACTTATACCTGCTCTAATTTTAAATAAAGAAAAGAAACATAGGGTAATAGGAAAGTGGTGAAATGGGGGCAAGCAGGGGGTAAAACATTAGGAAAACTGGCTAGGGATGTGCAGGATGGGTGTAGGAAAGGATCATAGCTCTACATGTCTACTGCAGCAACAGCTGTGACTGATGTGGAAAATTTGGAATTTATAGCCTCACACCCCACAGGGAGGGGTGTTGACAACATACATTTGTACAGTAATTTGATTGTTGATTGATTTACATCAGTGGAGATGGGAGCGAAATGTAGAGCTATGTATGGGGCAATGATTTTTTTGTAGGACAGATGCCCTTTTTTTTTATTAAGATGAGAGTGGGATGTTGGGGATGAGCTGTAGGTATGTTTGGGGAGGTAGGATGGGTAGGATAGGTTGGATTTGCAAACAGACAAGACACACAAGACAGCAGACAAGGGTGGTATATGACACATGAGGGGGTTAAACAGCTTGGATGGGGAGGGTGGCTGGGAATCAGAGGCCCATGAAACCCCAAATGAAAACAGTGGGACTGAGGTCCCAACAAATGAGCAGTCACCACTGCACCTTCACAGCCCCAAAGGTGCTGGACAACAGGGGTAGCTTGCCCCTCCAGGTGCACCAGGCAGCCCTCCATGTGGAGCAACCATCCATCCAACTTGGAGCGGATGACACTGCACGCCATACCCCGGAACTTGTGGTGGGTTACAGGCTCCTTTCCATGCCCACTCCCAGGTGGGGGACGGGTCCCATTCCCAGAGTCGAGTTCAACCAAAGGTGGTGTAGGACCAGTGGAAGAGGAAGTTCCAGGTTGGGTTCCAGACATGCTGGGGCCTGGTGCCATGGCAAGATGAGGCAGGACAGGCAGATCTGCCAGGATCTGCCTTCCCAAACATGCTATAGTGTTCAGATTTTCCAAGATATATTGGTTAGACATGAACAAAACATTTCAAAATTAGTTATAACAGCATGCATGAGTGTTCCAATTAACCCAAACCAACAGATCTGAAACAGTTGCATAGCAAACAGAACACATGCATAAATGGAACAACAGTAAAAATTGTAACCGCATGCCAGTTACAGTGATGGCAACAGGCCACCAACAATGGTGTTTGAACAAGGTATGTTAATATGCAACCAATTAAATATATGAAAAATAACAGAACAGAAGTCCCAACATTAAGTTTTGAGAAAAACATACCTGTAGTATATGTATAATAATTACTGATGCAGAGAAAAAAGTCCATTAACAACTGTATAGGCTTCTAGTTTTCACAACAGTACTGCTCAATACTCTACAGATCTGCCCTCACTTTACATCTACCTATGGCCCATAGCTTCTGTAGCACATACACACTTGTTAAACTGTCAACCTGGAATGGTATGGGGTCGACTGACTCAACTATGGCTACATTTCTAGGGAGGCTTGTACATGTCAGGGTTACATATCTGACAAAGAAGGGGTACCCTGCACTGATGTTGTGTGAGTATGCTACTGGCATACTTCACCTGTATTCCTATCTGTTTCCAAGGTGATTGGCAGCAGTAACCACTAGCCATGACAGCGTGACACATGAGAGACATGTAGCGGGAAAAGTGGATGGTGTATGTACCTATCCTGCTGTAATTTGCAGGCATGGGGTTGAACAGTGGGACAGTTTTACATGGTGTACTGGTATTCCCTTCATACAGCTACTACAAACATTTCTTTACCTGTAAGACCTGTGGAGAACATATCTGTTACCACTATCTGACTGTTTCTACAAATATTCAGGATTTCCTTAATGTGTATATGCACACATCTCAGTACCACTACCTGGATTTGAACCATGTCTGGGTGTGCTAAAATGAACAACAAGGCTAATTCTCATCACACTGAGCTACTGGGGAACTATTGTCTCTTATTTGACTGATTTCACCCTATCACTCTGTGGGTTAGACAGTCTGACCTTGTAATCCTGAGATTCATGCATGACCAGTAGTTAATGTACTGTGTATTAATCCTTTGAAATAATACAATCTGGAAAGCAAAGGTTAACACAAGGCAATGCTGCAGGGGGCACATTATAAAACATTAGACATTAATATTCAGGGTTCAGATCTTAGTGTAGAGCATATTTCATATTTCATTTATATCTTGTTTTACAGCTCCACAATGTACTGTTTTGCATAATAGCTGGTTCTCAGAACAACCTCAGTTAATTCATGCTGTCAAAGCCATATTTGCTGTGAAGAACCTGTACACATTCAATTTCTACAACAACATACCAGAGTAAACACAACAGTTTGTGGTATGAGTCTTTATTTCACTTATATGACACAGTGCTTTACTACTGCATATCCTGTAGATCAATATTAGTCTGGCAAACTTTTATTTATTCGTTAGACACAGAACACACTACACCTACTGGCAGTAAACAATTTACTCCTTCTTATTTATTTCACTATATACTGCAAGGTAGATCTGTACTCACCAGCCTATCAGTGCAGCCTTGTCAGTCTGTCAGCATGGACCTCGATATTGCTAGCCCTCTCTACTGCAGCTGTAGGGGGAACATAAAAACATTATGCATACCTGTCTATCACATACTCAAGCTAGAATTTGGTACAGCTATGCATGAGATACTTACAAACTACTGGAGCATTCCATGCCCAAACTTCTTGGATCCACTAGGCCAAGAGCACCCCCTTCCTACGCTTTAGGTCTGCATAAAGATGCCATACCTGATCACCAGTTTGGGGGGATTCCAGTTGCACTGATGAGGTCATGTGCCAGACAGTCCCAGGCCTCTGCTTTGTACTGGCCGTGCAGCAGTCTGCTGTCATGGTTTTCTATAAGGAGTCCAGCCATAACCCTAGACTCCAGAATGCCCCAGCGCTGCACCAGAAAGTGTGCTCCCTCTCCAATGCCAGACATGGTTCCTGCAGAGATCAAACTACAACAGATTATGGCTGTATTCCCAGCTGTGCAGTTTAAATAAGGCCATATTCCCACCCTTTGCAGTCATTGGACCATTTTGAAAATGCTAAGTTCAGCTAAGTGGGGTGTGCAAATCCACTAAGTGGAGTTGAACAGTGCTTAAAGGGGTAAATGCTGAGCACTGCTTAACAGTGCACACATCCACTTAGCTGAACTGACTGCTGCTTAGTATTTATGTCTAATCAAATGCTTAAACCGGCTAAGCAGAGCTGACCTCTGCTAAACATTGTTCAGTTTTCATTTAAAAAAATATCAGAATTATAACTTAATCATTACTGACATATTATTAAGTGTATATGATTTACTTTACATGACATCCCTCTATGTGCTTTCATTACATTACCGTGTGGTGTGACTATAGTGTATGGGACACTTGTGTATACCTGAGTTTTTTCATATGTTATATCCACTCACACTTCCATTTTAAACCAGCTACACTACCCTGGTTATCAAATATCAATAACTACATAATTTAAAATAAAAAACATATTAATAATGCTTTCCCATGTAAAAATAAAGAGCCTGTCTTGGTACTTGAACAGCTGCTTGCAAAGCCAGGACTCTAACCACTACACTTTCTCGCCATTAAAGTTCTGAGCTATATGTTTGTATTTAGCTGTTATGATGTTTAAGCAATGCTGAGCAGAGGGCTGTAGTGCACAAAACCACTTAGCTATGCTTAAACTTCCCTCATAACAGAAAAAAAAATTATCTATTGTAACCACTTTGCATACATATATTCATACTGATGCTAATTCATGTTTGCCATTGCACTACCTGTTGTTATATCCACTTTCTATGTCTGTATGGGTGATATCAGGGTCAATGTCACTAACTAATGGCATACACCTTCAGAACATTCAGGCCACTGCAGAACCTATTATTCTATCACCTTTCCATGTTTGTAGGGCAATATTTGACATCTGTCCCTATTTGTCCCCTCGTCATTTTGTGTTTGTCCAGGTTTTTTGATCTACAAGGTTGGGGCATGTAATAAGTGCTGTAAGGCACTTTCACAATGCAAGGGGTGTGTGACAACACCTGTCACACACCCTCAGCACTTATTTCTGACTCTACTGGACATGTCAGTGTCCATGGACACTGTTTACTTTTTATTTTATTTGTTTTCAGTGTCCGCAGACACTGACAGCACTTACAAAGTGCTGTATGGCACTTTGAGTGCAGGGGGAGTGTTGGATGTGTGAGCAGTACTGAAACATGTCCCCTGTACTCCTTCACTATTCATGTCCACACAGCCATTATCAGTAGCGCACCTTCATACAAATATTTGAGGAGTGCTGCTGCTGTGCTGCTGTTAAGGCTATGTGGAAGCGGACACCATTCACTCTGTGTAGGAATAACACTATTCCTGCACGGACTTTATTGAATCCTAGGGGATGTTCTTCACAAGTCTGTTGTATTAATGAACACACATAAGGCTCTGACAGTTTTTCTTATGGCAGTATTTTTCTTTCCTCTAATTTCTCTCTTAATCTTTTTGTATCGCTTGTGTCTAGAAATGTTGGCCTTTTTACATAATAGTAACAATACATAATTTGTTTTTTTCTTATGGCAGTATTTTTCTTTCCTCTAATTTCTCTCTTAATCTTTTTGTATAGCTTCTGTCTGGAAATGTTGGGCTTTTTGCATAATAGTAACAATACATAATTTTTTTTTTATCCTCAATAGAGCACTCTATTGTCTTTATGGCTCTTCTTTGGCCTATCGTTTTTATGATTTTTGTAAACTGGTACCTCCTTCTACAACAGGGGGACCATCCTTCCCCTGGGCCTGAGCCCATTGTAGGAATGGTTCCATATTTTGAGGATTCTACACTGTCATTTTTTCCAGTCCTGGCAGCAGTGTGCCTACCAGGATTGGGCACTTTTTTATCCTGAGTCTTGTGTACCTAGCTATCTTTATTAATTTTTGACCTACTTCTGTCCATGATATATGCTATATAAAATACAGTCTATATATCAGTATTGTCTTGGTGAGATTTTTGTAAAAAAACTGAGTCCACCTCATGAAGGTACTCACCAGGACCTGAAGATGGATTCCATTTCAGCAATACTATACTTCTTTGCTTGTTGATGTATCATCTCTCCATTTGGACCCCTTTTCCATTCAGACCCCAGCTGGGAGAGTTTCTTAATGATACCTGAGTGGGGGGTTGTATTGAAAACTTTGACTAAGTCAAGATAGGCAGTATATACTGCTTTGCCTTCATCCAGGTGTTTGGTGACATTCTTGAAGAGGACCACCAGGTTAGTAAGCATGATCTACCCTTAACAATGCCAAACTGGGTCAGGTTGAGAGTTGAAGGCTGTCTATGTTCTTGTTGATAAGGTCCATGATGATTCTTTCCATGACCTTGCATATAAGGCTGGTTGGGCTTATGGGTCTGTCATTCTCGGACTGATTGATGGACCCCTTTTGTGCAAGGAGGTTGCAATTGCTGTTTTCCACTCTGCTGGAACAATGCCAGTGCTCAGGTTATGATTAAAGTGAATGTCACATGGATCTACTAGATCATGTTTTAGGTTGTTTAGTAAGCAGCCTGGGATGTTATCTACTCCCATAGAGACTGTGTTTTTGGCCTTAGAGAGTGTGGATATGACCAGCTCATTGGAGATACTGGGAAGAGGACAGATTTCAGGTATGCTTTTGGGTATGGCTTTTTGGGGACAGGGGGGTGAAATTTGTGCCAAATTCTCAGCAAACAGGATGGCAATTTCCTCAGGGTCAATGTGAGTGGTACCATCCACTATGAGTTCATCACATAACTGGATACTCCCTTTTAGATTTTGAACATAGCTAAAATGCCTTATGATTGTCTTTCATTGGGGAAGCTAATTTAGCCTCATAACTAGCTTTAGAGGACTTTACCAAATATTTGATTTGCTTGTTCAAGCTATGGAGGGTATTCTTTCTCTGCTGACTAAGTTCCCTCTTGTTTTTAGATATCAGTTCCTTCCTTTTGTTATATAACCTGTTTATACTCAAGGTCCACCAAGGTGGCTTGTTTTTTGGGAGGACCTGGTTTTAATCCTGCCAGGTACAGCTGAGTAAACACAGTTGTTTGAATGGTTATACAAGGTGTTTGTGTACTCTTCTGCACAGGAGTCATTGTTACCTGTGTTAGCAGGAGGTTTTCAAACTTTTCAAACCATCACTTAGTAGATTATAGTTTGTTTTGGAGAAGTTTCTTATTTTATTGCTCCTGTGGAGGTGTCAGGTCTGATCATTAATTCCAATGAGATTTATGGTCTCACCTTACTAGGGAGGGCAGAACACGGGGGTAGTGCAGTGACCCCCCATATTGATGAGTACTAAGCCAGAACATTTGAGCCCCTTGTGGGGATGCAGACTAATTGTTCCACAGCATTTGTATTAACAAAGTCCAAGAACCTCAGAGTGATCGCGTTTGTGCTTGTGTACATTGCCCACTTGATAGAAAGATAGTTGAAATCTTCCATGACCAAGGTGTTTGGCTGTATAGTGAGTGACTCAAGCAAATCCCAGTAGGCAGTGTACTTCTTATGGTTCATGGTGGGGGATCTATAGCTGGCAATGATGTGGTAGGGTGTTTTACCTGTAGTCATTTGGACCTGGATTAGTTCAAGAGAGTTGTCCTGTTTAACCAGTCTCAAGGTCTAATTGCATTTAATGAAGATGGATACACCTCCACCTTGGATTATTTCATACTTGTTTTGAGGTCTACATGTGTGGAAGGCATTGTAGCCTTGCAGGACTGGGGTGGTCTCTGCAGCCTTGAACCAAGTCTTGATGACTGCACAGACATCAGCATCTTCCAAGGTGAGGAGAGCTTCCAGAGAGCACAGTTTCTTGTTCAGACTCACAGCATTAAGCAACATAACCTTGAGTTTGTCTGTAGTGGATATTTTTACACTGGAAGTTTTGTTGTTTTGGTATTGCCTGAAAAAGACATTATGGAGGAGGCATACATCTTTGCCATTATGTAAAAGTCTAGAGGAGACAGGTGAAGACCATCTCTGGAAAAGCAGCATGGTCTGTTGACCATGTCTTCCCAGGCTGACAAATTCTGGATCCCCTGGATTGACACCAGAAACTAAGCCAATTGTTGAAGTCAATCATTTTTTTGTTTATATTTTGGCATCATCCTGTGTGAAGGCAGAATGCTATTTAGAGCTAGAGACATACCTGCTTGGGATGCATAATCTGAGAGTTCAGTAATGTCTCTCTTTATGTAGTCCAGCAAGGTACATCTGAAGTCATTCACCCCAACATGTACTATAACAGAGTCATAATAGCAGTTGTTGTTGAGTGACTTGAGTGAGTACATGATTTGATGGATCCTGGCACCTGACAGCCAGCTGACCATAACCTTCTCCTTGTCCAACGTGCTGAGGGGGACATCTGTGTGTCTCACTACTGAATCCCATGTGACCAGGATATTTGGTTTTGATGTGTTCTGCCTTATGAGCTTATTCACTGAGACACTGGTATGAGTGTTATGTGTAGAAGATTTTGGGTGTGCTCTAGTATGTGTGAGTTCTTTGCACTTGGGAGGTCTCTGGTCTTTTGGAAGGCTAGTACCTCGGATTTATATGTCATGACTTCATCTTGTGCAGGAGGAGAGCTGATAACCTGTTTGATGTCTTGTTTATTGCTATGTGAGAGGAATGACTCTAGTTTCATAGTATAGTTACATCTCTCACATATTTGTTTGCTGTAGGAACAAATGGCTGTCAGTATAAATGAGGCAATTACTACATTGCCTCAGGATGCCCATATCAATCACATTGTTTGGAGAAATGTTGGAAAACTGACTGTCCATTTCAGCAAGTTAAACAGTAAGTACTGTTAGGGGGTGGGCAAGTTAGAGCAGCTTTTGCTCTAGGGCTAGCAAGGGGACTTATTCTATTGAGTATTCAGGATTAAAAAGTGTGGCAATGCTGTTCAGTGATCAGCAGAGTTGGCTACAGTTCAGCAGGGAAGCCTGGGAGGGTTCCACTGATTGTTCTATAGGAAAAAAGTTGAATCTAGACATTTCCATCTGTACAGGGCACCACTAACCCCCTTGCGCAGTGCACAGCTATGCACAAATGTGAGGCTTAAATACAAGTGAATTTAAACAGTTTTAACACAAACTATCAATAAGAAAGCCCCTCACAGAGCCTTATTCCAGCAATCCCCAACTCAGATGGGTCCTGAGCTACACACTTCTGCCACAAGGGTGCTGGGAGGTCCTCTTAATATAAGATGGCTGGTCTTAGTGCTCACGTGATGCCAAACAGTCTAGAATCAGCAAGTCTGAATCTAGCCTATGCTATTTAAGACAGAAGTAGCAATGATATTCAGTGAAGAATGAAGCAGTCACAGCAGCAAAAACAGTAAAAATGTAGCAGCAGTTCAATAAAATACAGTTCACAAAGTGCAATACAGGCTTAATTATACTCATTTTTAGAAGATTTCATCAGATGCCTTGGATTTCTGTTCAGATGCACTCCAGACCTCTGGCTAAGAATGCTAAACCCTGAGTAGCTCTGGTAAATATCAGCCACAATAAGCCTTCACCAGCAATTCCCATTTCAGAAGGGCGGTGGCTATCTTCCCCTCCCACAAGAGTGTAGACCACAAACTTTCTTAATGTAAACTAACTAGCCTGAACCACAAGCTGTTAAACTAGAATTAAGACACTTTTAGAATAACAGACACAATGAGCCTTCAGCCAGCAATTCCCAACTTAGAAGGATGTAAGCTACCTCTCCTGCCACAACAGGGTAGACTGCAAACCTTCCTTATGTAAGATAACTAGTTTGAAGCCCAAGTACTTAAATGCTTAAATCAAAACTAAAAGGCTTAGAATAACAGTTACAATGTAATCAGGTTACTAACAAGCAGTAATAAATGCAACAGAACAAATGCAACTGAACACTTTAAGAACAAGCAGAAAAAAGCAAAATAAAGTAGGAAGAAGCACAGCTACAGTAAAAGCAGCTGAATAAAGTGCAATTTTTTAAGAGAGTGGGAAGGGAGGAAACAGAAGATAATTCATGTTTAGGAGACTAAGAGGCTGGGTGTCCCCAAATGATCTATCCATACTCAGTAGAATGAGATGGGAGTGCTATGAGAGGGGTGAAAGCCATGTTTGGTATTAGATAGAAGCATGTGTGTAAGGAGATAATCCATAAGTTGGGTGTGTACGACCCTTTCCAGAATTTTTGAGAGAGGGGATAGAATTACAATTGAGTGATAGTTTGTTAGTTTGGTGGAGTTACTTCCTTTGTGTAAGGGTAAGATGTGGGATATTTTCCAGATGTTGAGGACATAAGCTTCAGATAATGGTAGACTACCCTCTCAAATGTAGGTAATCCCTACATTTGAGAGGATATGCATAACCAGCATAATTTTAATTTTCAGTAGTTGTTCAGGGGTCTTATAACAGACAAACACACTCAGAGCAGCTGTCAGTATTGTTGGGTGGGGCACCTTTTTTTCTTGCCCTGCTTATCTGTTTTTCCTTTGTTTATAGATAGCAAGCACCTGAACCTTGAAGGAGAGATGGGCTGTTATCATGGCTCATGTGGAAGAGTTGTTCAAGGATACATTGGTAGGGCTTACACCTGTGTCTGAATGTTCCAGGGTGGTTATAGGCAACAGATGAGTGAGCCAGTAAGGTGAACATCTACCACCAAAGGGAAACATGCCAGGAGGTTGGAGGTCAGATCTGTCAACAAGAATACTGCTGCTGAAGACACAAATCTGGGCACAGCTCCAGGTAATGATAATATGTCAAGGATGGGTAGGGTTAATGTTAGGTCAGTTACTCCTGGGGATTGTGGTTTTAGGAGGTTTAGGCAAGGTGCTGCAGGATTTATTTGATGGGGATTGTGGAGGTGATTGGGATTTGCTTGGATGGGGTGAGCAGGTATATGGTAATATCCTTAGTTCAGAGATATCAGGGGACAGGAGGTGACCCTACTGTAGGGGAGTTTAGGATCGACAACAAAGCTAGTGGGTCCATTTCAGCATGAGATGAGTTTTGATTACAGAATTCACCTGGAAGATTGGTTAGCTACTTAAACATTGTTAATGGGGGAGGTGAGAGTTTTTCTTACCCCACATATTGCTACTTCATAAAGGAGAAGATATGGAAAAGTGAGTATGCTGATGTATTTGAGCTGATCAACATGGATCTGGTACAGCACATGGTTGAAGCAGACACATTGGGTGATAAGGACTCATTGCCTGCTCTAGTGGCTTTGGGGTGGAACAGGGCTGGAAGGTTTAGAGCCAGGACATGGGAGAATTGGGTGTTGGGTTTTGTTTATTATATTGCAGTCTATATGGAGAAAGATAGCTCCCAGGCTCTACCACCATTGGTATATTTTTAAAAAAATCCATGTGGTTCAGAGTTTGTGGGCTGGAAATGCATGGTTATGGTATGATCAGTATTTCTGTAAAAGAAAGGAGGTTGATCAATCATTGAAATGGGAGGTGAGGTACCCAAATATTTGGCTGGCTACTATGTTGGATAACATGAGTGGATTGGGAAGGAAATGGTCGGCAAGTGTTGGGCATTTAATTCAGGGAGGGGATCTTAGCCAGCATGTAGATTTTTGCACACTTGTTCTTTTTGTGCAGGGGTCCATTTGGTTTCACAGTGTTGGCATCAAGAAGGGGTGCATGCCATTTCGACCCAGAGTGTGGGTGGGCTACCCTTGTTGCAAGACCAGCAAGGTATTAGAGGGCAGGGTGGTTTTTGAGGGCAGAGGGGCAAGCTAGCTTTCCCATTTACCCATTAAAGCACATGATTTGCAGTAGGCTTCGGCAAGCTTTCCAGATTCTGAGGCTGTCAATGAGTTGATTTTGGGATATTTAACTGGGTTTCCATCAAATCAGGGGTGGTGTGGTTTGTAAAAAATTGCATTCTGTCTGAGGAATGGAGGAGTTTTTGCAGAGTTTCATTCAAAAAGAGTTGTGGGTGGGTAGGTTATTGGAACCTTTCACATCACCTCCCTTTTTTAGTTTTAAGTTATCTCCTTTAGGATTGGTCCCTAAGAAGTCCCTCAAGGAGTAATGAGTGATTCACTATTTATCCTTCCTACAAGATTAGTCTGTCAGTGATTTTATTTGCAAAGAGGACTCTCAGGTCAGGAATGCATCTTTAGATAAGGTAATGGAGATGATTAAGGGGTTTGGGGATCTTTGGCTAGAGAAGGTTGATATGGAGTCGTCATTTTTTTTGTTGTTGCTGGAGCAAGAGGACTAATGGCCTTTATCAGGAATATTGGTTGCTAACAACTTTTTTCAAGAAGGCTATGCCCTTGGGTTGTGTGGTGGCTTGTCCAACTTGTGAGAAGTTTAGTTCCACTCTTCACTGGATATGGCAACAAAGAGTGGCTAGCCAGAGGGCTGTCCATTATTTAGATGATTTCCTGTTGGTGGGTGAAGGTTTTTAAGGAGCTAAGGAAGGAATGTAGGTTTTTCTGGACATGGGTGAGGAGTTGGCATTCTGCTCGCAAGGAAGAAGCTGGAGGGCCTAGCCAAAGCTTTATGTTTTTTAGGGCTGACAGCTGATGAAGGTTGTTTTTTTTTCTTCCTGAGGAAAAAATAGAGTGTTTGAAGAGAAAGATCGGTTTGTTTAGGACCAAAGATAAGATGCAGGTTTGGGATGTCATGGAACTATTGGGTGTTTTGAATTTTGCATGTCAGGCAGTTAGTCCAGACAGAACATTCTGCAATTCAGTAGCATTTCTGCTAAAGGGTGGGAAAAGCAAACACCACTGGGTATGAGTTAGTAAACTAGTGCAAGCTGATTTGAATTTGTGGGCATCATTTGTTGACCTTTTAATAACATCTCTTTTTGGCAGAGTGATTGGGTTATGCAGGAAGATTTGCAATTTTTTTTACAGATGTTGCAGGAGGACAAGGAATAGATGTATATTTCAATGGAGAATGGTTTATAGTTTGGTGGCTAGATGACTGGGAAGAAGAGTAAAAGAGAGACATGGCTTTCTTGGAGTTGGTGCCCATTTGGGCACCTCATTGGTTTGGCAGGATCATTTGTGTGTCAGGAAAGAGGCTTTTAATTCAGACACCTCAGAAGTAGTTCAGGTTTTAAGGTCAAAAATGGATATATCTAAGTTGCTTTTCTTAGTTTTAAGGAAGTTTGCTATACAATGTTTGCTGATTAATTTATCTTTTTCAAGTATGCATTTGCCAGGTACAAAGATACAAAGAATTCAATAACTGATAGCCTTTCTTTTTTTCAGTTTCACAGGTTTCGACAATTGGCTGCAGAGAGGAAAGTCATACCAGTGTTGCTGCCGGAGGAGGTATGGCATCTTGGGCAGACATTGCGGGAAGGCTTATTCAGCAATAATGGGCAGAATCAACATGGAAGGCTTATTGTAGGGCATTGGCTGCATTTGGTAAATGTGTCAAAGCTGCAGGAGAAAGAGAGATTATGGTCTTTGAAGTTGTTACTGCATTATCTGTCTAGTGCCTGGTTGAGGAGGCAGGCAGTTGAATCAGTTAAGGTACTTTTAGCAACTCTTGGCATATTTGCTAGGGTGGTGATATTGGAGGAGTAACAAAATTATGGGCAATAGTTCAGATGCTGAAAGGGTGGGAGCAGGTTCATGGTAGAGGGAGGGACATGTGGTTTCCTATGACAAAACAGGGCCTTATAGTGTTGTTGTTAAGACTGTGGTTATTAGTAGGGAATTCAGCAGATCACTAATTTTGGGCTACTTTGACAGTGTGGATGTACAGAGGAACATTTAGGGTGAATGAACTGTTGGGTTCATTGTTGTGGAGGGACATTTTTTTTTCTTCCACAGTTATCAGTTTTGTGTGCCGTGATCCAAAATGGATCATGTGGTTAGGGGTACACTGATTGCACTGTGTGCATGTATGGAGGAGTTTAATTGTCTGGTGGCATGGGGTAAGAAATTACAACTTTCACATAGAGGTAGACCTCAGGATTTGGTTTTTCATACTTGAAGTGGGAGGGTAGTAGGAGCCAGCCAATTTCTGTGTTTGATCCAGAAGGCCTTTCAATGTTTAGGTGTCCAAGGTTAAATGTTTTCTATGCATTCCTTTTGGAATGGCAGGGTATCTGAAATGGCAAGAGAAAGGAAGTCAGTGGAGGTTATATAGAGGGTTGAGCAGTAGTCATCTGTAGCATTTTTATCTTATATTAGATAAGTGGGGTGTGTGGTTCAGTACTATTATTAATTTTTTTTAGGTAGGGTCATTGTCATTTTGGGCCATTCCTTTGTATATTGGGCAGCAAAGTGAGCTTCAATTGGATTGGATGTAACTGAGTTGGGGTTGTGTTCATATAAGTGGAAATTGAGTTGGCAAGGTTTTAAAGGTTTAAGATGGCATCAACAGAAGATATTCACTTCAGGACTGGAATAGCATGTATTTTGGTCCTCCAACTGGCAGGTAATGACTTAGGGAGAGTTCCAAAGCAGCAGTTACTACCTATGATGGAGGGTAATTTGGCAAGTCTGAAGTGTAGGTTTCCTTCTATGATTATAGTTTGGCCAGAAATAGTACCGCAATTGGTTTGGAGGTGTGCAAAAACAAATTTATGGGTGTTGAGTGGGCTCACCATTTTTTAAATTATTGGCTTTCAGGAGTTTTAGGGCAGTTGGGTGTTTATATCATTGATCATCGAGATTTCAATGACAGAGATCCAACTCGATTTTGGGAGGATAAGGTATGTTTAAGTTATTTGGTTTTAGACCTGTTTAATGTACACCTTTTGTTGTTCTTAAATAATTTGGTTATGTAATTATAGCCTTTGAGGAAGGGGAATAGACTTTTATCAGGCTGGTGGGCAGAGAAGAGGAGCTGTGAGGAACCCCTCTTTTGTTCCCCCTCTAGTTTATTTCTTTTGGGTTGGTATAATGTGTTTGGTTGGTTATAGAAGTGAATGGCATCATATTGCTTCTAATGGGAGGTAGAATTTAAATGAGAGGATGGATTTTACACTGCTTTACATCAATAGTAAGGTGGAGGTGAGTGGGTAACATTGCCTACTGTAATTTGTTATGTTGGAATGTATGACATTTAAATATATTGAATTAAGCATATGTTTATTGTCAATAAATGGTCGTCTTATCCTAAATGGTGTGGTTATTCTGTGCAAAGAGGTGTCTGGACGAAGTATGCCATATGGTCACATATTTTGACACATTAAGTGATATATGAAACTCTTATAAACACTCTTATAAATTAAGCAGTTATCAGACATTCTGAATCCCCTTGATACAAGAGCAAATGTGTACCATTATAGATGACACCTAAAAAGGCTGTTTTATAAGGAATGCACTAAACATTTTAAAATTCAGCCCTGTATAAAAATGAAACACACTGATGTATTTATATGTTCTTGCATGATGTAGGCAGCCTACAAGATGAGTATAGCAGCATACTTTATGACTTGATAAGATGGGGACATTTTGTTAACATATCATGCAAGGTTGATGAAGAAAATTTTGCATCTTTTGTAGATTTCTGTGCAAAATAAGTAAAATTTGTGTGGCATTACAAAGTGCCAAAACTGCATTTTTAGAGGCTGATTAAAAGTAAAAGGAATAAGAGGACTGAAATACTAAACCTGACTTGTGTATAAACAGTAATGGATTAGAAACAGTACAGAATGTGTCCCTTATAATTTGTGTGTAACTATGCATGACTTCTCACTAGCAGGTGCTGTTGGCCATACCCTACACTGTCGATATTTGTAGGTACAGTTTAAATCACTGAATGACTATTCACACAGTTTGCATGGGAGGCAAAAGAGTACAACCTTGTCTTCTTTTTCTTTTGGCTGCTCCCGTTAGGGGGTCTCCACAGTGGATCATCTGTTTTCATTTCTTCCTGTTCTCTGCATCTTGCTCTGTCACACCAACCATCTGCATGTCCTCTCAGACCACATCCATAAACCTTTTATTAGGCCTTCCTCTTTTCTTCTTACCTGGCAGCTCCTCCCTTAGCATCCTTCTCCCTATATACCCGCCATCCCTCCTCAGCACATGTCCAAACCAATGCAAACTTGCCTCTCTGGCTTTGTCTCCAAATTGTCCAATCTAAGCTGACAAATAGTAGCTGGTATTTTTTGTTTGATATGCCTGAAGAAGCCTTGTTTAAGGTGAAAGTTTTTGTAGTAGTTGAAAAAGTTGTTTGAGTCCAATAAACTACTTCATTACCAGCTGCTTGTGGTTCCAATGATTTCTGTTTTACTTGTTTGTTTTTACTTTTGTAGTCACTGGATTTGCTTGTGTACTGGCTGTATTTTTCTGCCTCTGTCACAGTGTAAATCACCCACTGCAGAAAGACACTGGACACGTGATAGACTTTGCATCTCACTTTTTTTTTGCTACACAGCAAAATAATGTCTGCCTATATTTTTATGATATTTAAAGAGCATTGTATTGTCACTGGTCATTTACTGATGCTTACATTTGCTCTACAGCAACATATGTAATATTGAAAATTATATATGGGCTAATACTTTAAAGAACACATCTGACATCTGTGTGTGTGTGTGTGTGTGTGTGTGTGTGTGTGTGTGTGTGTGTGTGTGTGTGTGTGTGTGTGTGTGTGTGTGTGTGTGTGTATTTTCTCCCTGAAGACAGACCTAAGTCCCTCAGAATTACAGTAATTAATAATGTCAGTTATTAAAGTTTCATAATTATTATCAGAGAAAAAGCTTATATTATTAAGGCAGCACAGAGCCACTGTCCAGTTAAGTAGTTTGCTCAGTTACACAGCAGTCTATTTGAGGTAGAAAGACTCAAACCCTTTACAGCTGAGTGCAGAAGTCTCATTAAGAACTTGAAGCCTTTATCCTCCACTCCAACTCCCAGAACTTTATTAATTTCTTTTAAATCACTGAGGCTTACAGTCAGTCAGTAATGTCAGTCTTAATAACTTCATAGTCTCATTGCTCAGAAAATGCATGCCCATAAAACACCTGTTAGCTTTTTAAGTGACTTAGAGTTGTCTGGTACGTAGGGCTCTGAATTTTTAATGAATTGCTTCCTGTGGGCAAAAGTACAGTATTCAGAATTTTCATTTGACTACTGTGTGACTTTAAGCAAGTCACTCAGTGCTCTTGGGTTGGCCATGAAAAGGGATACTTTCTGCAGTGGGTTTACATGGTTAACAGATAGATAAAAGAAAATAGCATTTAAATGTGTACCATTTGGACTCCCCTGTTATTTTTGGTTTATCAAGAATTCTTGAGAAAAGAAGTTAATAAGTGTTGTGGTCTGTTTCTTGTTCAGTTTGTGGTTTTCTGACAGATAGTTGTGGATTGCAGTCACTAAATAATGAAAGACGTGAGTATCAGACTTTGTATCCTTAATAAAAAATGCTTGCTAATGCAAAGTTTGTTATTCTAACAACTTTCTAATTGTTATTCTAACAACTTTCTAAGTATATAAGAGACATATTTAAAGTATGCTACTGATTTTGTAACTTTATTTCTGTTTCTTGAGCTAAAGAGTTGAGAGTGTAAAGGTTTACTGCATGGTATGGTTCTGACATCAGTGAACTGAGTTATACTTCTGGACCATTTAGGTACTTTTCCGTTATCAGGGCAACACTATAAATGTGGTAGGTAGAGGTTGTAATTTTTGCACAGCCGTTATATTCCATATGTCTATTACTATAGAGGGGATTGGTAGAAGCTGCATCAGTTTTCTATGTCTTTTGTTTAATTGCATTGCAATTATGAAGTGGTTGGCCAATAGACTACCTGACAAGCTCTGCTAACAGTGAGGCTTCCAAGAGCCAGCTAGCACATGGACGGTGTTGCCCGATGGATCTGCATCACTTTTCTGTGTTTCTTTCTTTTTTAATAGGAGCTAGTACTCCCTCATCCCAATGCAGTTTAAAATAGCTACGAGAAGCTTTAGAAGGGGTCGCTGCTTTGGGAAAATCTCCCACAGATGTTAGCCCTGAAGCATTTTATTTGAAGTGGCAGCTACTGCATTGATACTTTTACCTTGACAACGGTAACAACCATTCTTCAGTAACTTAATAGTATGAGATTTTAAGATTTTACATTTTAAGAAACATATTGTATTGTATGTAAACTATTTTTTTTTACAAATGGGAGTCTTGGTTTGCCGCCAACACTTAACTATAGAGGGTTTGAGAGCAGCTACATCACTTTTCTGTGGGCAATCTATCGTGTTTATAACCATGAAAAGTAAAGGAGTCAGGAATGAGAACCATTTCAGAGCAAAAAAGCATTGATAAAATTATCGCAAGTATAAAGTGGTTGGCCAACAGACATATGGAAGCTAACAAGGTTGGCAACAAACATGCAGAAGATAACAGCGAGGATTCCAGGCAGCAGCTACCGCATTTATAATGTTGCTGAGATAACGGAAAAGTACCCATTTATGAACTTATTCATTCACTTGATCTCAATCAGATATCTGAGGTGCACAGTCATACAACAGGCTGCAATAGGTGTGTGTGTGTGTGTTTGTGCACGTGTGTGAGATGTCTTGAATGTGGGTGAAATGTGCTGTATTTTCTTAAAAGTATTTTATAATTTCTGTCATTTAATCTCTGTCAGTATAGTGCAGAAAACAGCACAAAACAGGTACAACTTGGTGTTCTTGAATTTGTTTTATGAGATTTTTTCTCCTTTTACCAAGGACCAAATATATTTGTGCCATTCTCAAGTTTTATTTGTTTAATTTATTTTATTTTAAATTTGTTTACTGGGAAAGCCCAACTGGACACAGGTCCTTTTTCAGCCAATGCTCAGGGAGAAAAGCTTCAGTTGAGAATACAAAAGTTACAAATGATAAATAACACATGAGAGATTACAGAGGTATTTACAAGAACAGATACATAATGATAGATTAAAACAATTTATGGATATTGCTATTTACATAAGAGTTGGAATACTGCTGATATATATAATTCTTTTGTAGACATATACAGCACAGTAACCTAAACAATGGAACCTGCTATCCTTTACTAGTGGGCATTACCATCAGTCATCAGACTTGAGAATTTACAATATACTGAGATGGAGGATTAGTTTTGATGCAGCTGTGTTCAAATTATAGGTAGAATGTACGAATGAGAGAGAGAGTTTAGTTAATGGTTCTGTGATTAGGAGGTATCCAGGACCATTACAAGAACAGAGCTAGTTGTCAATGAAATGTAAATTCAGGAGTTTTGTTAATTGAAACATAGAGCAGATGGATGTTATTGGAGTTGGGAGTTTGTTCCATATTTTGGGAATGTAGTTTGAGAAGAGTGATTCTCCAACTGAGTTGTAGGCTTTTGTAAAGTCTAGGAGGAGTCTGCTATTGGATCATAGTGATATTTGGTTGTGTGACACTGCCAGCCCAGCTATCTGGAATTTTGTAAATAATTCTATGTCATTTGTGAATATTGGTATGATTTATACAGAACTGTATGTTATGAACTGAGCTGCAAAAATGTAACTACAGCATACCCTGCTGGAACATAGAAGATGAACTTGCAATGCTGGGCCATAAACAAAAGATGTTATCTCTCACTTTCAGTTCTAGAGCTAGAAGTTTTTATATTGTATTGAAAGAAACGTAATTACTAGGTTTAAAATGCTAAGTATTTTATTGTTTTACAACTTCCAGTTCTGAGCAAAGATCTGAGAGATATGTATTTCTAACACAGGAATGTTAAATCCTGTTAAGTTTCTGTTTAGCCTGAGAACTGAAGTCAGGTGACAAAGAGGGATGTCACTCAAGCTGGCCCAGCAGTAATGTTTGATGTTAATGTGGGAACTCTCTCAGAGAGAGACTGTGCATTTTGTATGTTGTCTTTGTCCTGGAAACATCATTACATCTGTACTTGCTTGTAATTAAGATTCAGGGCATAGTATCTCTTTTAGATAGAGATAGGAATATAGTAAAATATTAGTTTAGATGTTTTTTGTATTTATTTGAGACTGTCCTGCAATGTTGTTTTAAAATATTTCCTGTGATTTTGAACTCTGAAGTAACTGTGTTTGTTTATTGAGTATTGTTTTGTTCTTAAATTAAATATATATAAACGTATCTTTGTGGCTGATATTTGTGAGACATATTTAAGCTCTGAGAGTACTTGCATATGTATTTGGTGACACTGTACAGGCCACTCCTAAATAGCTTTGCAAGTCTTGGTCAAAACTACCATTTGGATTATTACTAGCACTACACAGTAGGATTGGCCATCCTTTGTGAGGGACTTATAGTAGCTGATAAGAGGGGTTGGTGGCAGTTGAAACTACCTTATAGTGTGAGCAGAAAGGGGCATAGCTAGCAAACCTGTGCCAGCCTTCCTCAGGTGTGTGTGTGTGTGTGTGTGTGTGTGTGTGTGTGTGTGTGTGTGTGTGTTTCTATACAAATCAAATCTCAAAGTGTGTGTGTGTGTGTGTGTGTGTGTGTGTGTGTGTGTGTGTGTGTGTGTGTGTGTGTGTGTGTGTGTGTGTCAGCTACTTGGGCAGGAACACGAAGCACTGGTTGGACAGAGAGGGTGCTGGAGGTCTTGGCATGACCCCTCAGCTGAGATCTTAACTCTATAGCTGTGTCAGTGGGAAGTCTTATTGGGGATCTGGAGAAAGAGGGAGAAACCAGCCTCAGACTGAATGTGATCTCTGTGTGCTCTTAAGGGAAATTGCACTTTACTGTGTGTGTACTTGTCATCCTCCCATTGTGTATGTCCCTCACTGTTGCCAGTGGTGAGGATTTAGGATCCTTGATTACTGAGACAGTGCAGGGGTGTCACAGGTTGTATAAGATGTTGAAGAGCAGGGGTTTTATTTGGTTGATACTGTATTTTGTGGGCAAAGGTTAGTTGACCGAAGTGTAGCAATTGAGGAAGTTCAAGCCAATTTAACTGTTTAAGAGATGCACAGTGGTGGGCCCTGAATGAGGCATCTGTAGCAAATTTGGGTATTTTATTGTAACAAGATTCCAATTTGTTAAGATCAGCTTTGTGGAGATTTGTTAGAATTGGGGAGGCATATAGGATGGTTGACAGGAGGTGCATGTAAGCGATAATACCTTTACTGTTTGTTGTTAGAAATTGTTTATTTCTATGTAAAAGGCCTAGTTTCTTGTGGACCTTTTTGATGGTTTGAGCTATGTGAATATCAGATTTTAGATTATTGTCAATTTCTACATCTAACAGCTTAGTGTAAGCTGATGGGGGTGATAATGCTTTTATTTTTAGATAGGATACTGAAAGATATGCAAGGTGAAGGAGATTGGATTGGGTAGAAGAGAAGGAGCTTTGTTTTGTTGGGATTTAGGATGAGTTGGGAATTGATGAGCCAGGTTTCCATGGATAGAAAGGAATCTTAGGTTATGGTATGGAGGTCATGTAGGAAGAGGGCTGTGCATATCATAGTAGAGTCATCTGCATATTGTATTACTGAGGCGTGATGTGTGGAGGTGTGGAGCTGGTTGGGGATTGAGAGAAATATAGAGACCCAAGGATGGAAACTTGTGTAATTCCTATGGAAACTGTGAGAAGAGGAGAGAGCTGATGTTCCTACTGGACAGCCTGCTGTCATCCTGCTAGGTAGCTTTGGAACCAGTTTAGAGATGAATTACTAAGGTTAAAGGAGGAGAGAACTTGGATGAGTTTCTTGTGGTTTACCATATCAAAGGTTTTGGACAAGTCTAGAAATATGGCAGATATGAATTTTCCATTATTTCTGTGCTGGATTACTGTGTTGGAGAAGGCCATTAGGACTGAATTGGTGCTTTGAGCGGGGTGAAAGCCATGTTGAGTGTTTGATAGCAATTTGCATGTATGGAGGTAGTCTGTGAATTGGGTATGTACAACCCTAAGATTTTAGATAAGGGTGACAGAATAGCTATTAGACAGTAATTGGTAAGCCGAGTTGAATTACCCCCTTGTGTAAAGGTATGATGTGGGAGACTTTCCAGATGGTCGGAACTATGTTTTCTGATATTGATGTGTTGATGAGTATGGCTACTCAGTATGCTATTGCTTCTGCAGCAATTTGCAAAAATTCTCATGGGAGGCTGTCTGCGGCTAGGGTGGTTGGTTTCAAATTTTTTAGTAGTTTTTAATGGTATTTACAGATACAGGGTGCAGGGTAAATTGGTTGGAGAAGTTTTGGGAGTCTGTGTTGTCTTGTATTGGGAACAGAGCTAAGTTAGTGGGGACAGTTTAAGAGGCAGACAAGGCTTGGATAGTTTCAGTAAAGTATCCATTGTATTGGATTGCTATATTGTCAGAGGTGTTGGTTGACTTTGGAGTAGGAGTGGCTGATTTACCTGGTTGAAGTATATTATTAACTGCAGCCCAAAACTTTTGAGGGTGATTTGAGCATTTTTTTCTGGATATTGTGGTAGTAGCTGACTTTATTTAATTTTACCTATTTTTTAGCTTTATTTTGGAGCTCTACAAATGTTTGTTTTGTGATATGGGTTTTATTTTTGTGAAAGTGATCCCAGGCTTTGTCCCTAGCCTTGAGTAGGGATCTGCACTCTTTACTTAGCCAGGAGGCATAGTTGTTTTTTACACTAATCTTTCTGAGGGATGCATGATAGTTTAATATATCAAGGAAGGTGGTGTTGAAGGAATTGACAGCATCTTCTAGTGGTAGTAGTTTAAATGGTTCCCAGTTGCAGCTTTTTAGAGTGGAGATTAAATTGTTTGGGTTGAGGATTATTTTGTTTCTGATTAAGCGGTAGGTATTTTGGTTGAGTTGATGTGTGCGGGTTTGTAATAGGAAGGTAGGCTGATGGTCACTTATGCCATCAGGTAGACAGCCCGATTGTGATGATAGGAAGAGATTGTTAATCAAAATCCAGTCAAGGATAGATTGTTGTTTAGAAGCTTTGTCAGTTCTAGTAGGAGATGTGATGAGCTGAGCAAATTCATGGAGGTTAACGTGGGATGTTGGATTTAGTGATGAGCAGGTTAGCCAGTCAATGTTAAAGTTCCCCCATCAATTATTTCCTGAGGGAGGGACTTTGAGATCCAGTGTAGTAAATGTTCAAGTGTGGGGATATTATTCTCTGGTGGAATCAAGCCAGTTATGATGTTAATATGTTTTTTGGGGTTCATTTTTAGTTGGGCAAAGATTAGTTCTGCGTTATGAAAGTCAGGGATGGTTAAGTCTAAGTAGTCAAGTGTTAGGTGATCTTTGAATAAGATTGATACTCCCCCTCCCCTTTTGGTTGTCCTGTCTTTACTTAGAATATTATACCTGGGAGCTAAGATTTCATTGATGTTATTATGTACTTTTACCTATGTCTCTGGTAATGTAACAATATCAGGAGAATACAGGAGAAAGTAATGCGTGCAAGTCATGGACCTTGTTTACAATAATTCTTACATTCATATTGAGGAGGAGTAGGGTAGAATTGTTCTTCCCATGCAATAATGAGGGGTTGTATGTGAGGTTGCTAACATCTGTATCATGTTAGGTGGTGGGACCAGGTTTAGGGTGTATGTCCCCTGACTGGTTTAGTTCCCTAATCAGGTATAAGATAGGTTTGGTAAGTTTGTTTCATAGCTTGATGTGTTTTAGACTGGATTAGGTTGTGGTAGTTAGTGGTTTGAATTTGTTTGAGTGGTAATCGATAAGGTTAGTATAGAAAAGGATTGGTGCTATGGAGTAATGTATTTGTGTTTGTAGGTGGGGTATTGGAGAGGTTTGCCAAGGAAGGGGATTTCAGGGATGTAGAGCTGTATAATATTAGGTAAGGGAGTATAAGACCAGTAGCAGTAAGGTAGTTATAATATGTAGGGTTGTTGGGGGAAAGTGTGTCATACTAATTAGAAGCATGTTTTGGGGATATCTTGTCATTTTAGAGGTAGATATGGAATGGGTATTGTAAGTGATGGCTATTGGGCTTTCTATGTAGTGTATATTTTGTGGTAGAAGGTATGTGAAGCACCAGGTGGGGGTGGTTTGTTTGACTGAGTTAAAGGTAAGTAAAAGGAGGGTTGGGTGTATTAGTTCTAAAGGACTGATGTAAGAAAATGAGGCCTGGTATCTGACTGGTTGATGTGATTGGCTGCTGTAATGTGGGTGGGGTCAAGTGAAGCATAAGTCTAGGTGAAGTGGGATGGTTGGGAATGGGTGTAGGGGAGTGGAGTGAGCCTAGAGCAGACCAGTGGATGAATGCAGTGGGATGAGCCAGGTAAGAAGAAAAACACAGCTAGAAAAAACTATCAACAACCTGGAAAAGTTCATGTTTTGATGTCTTTTTTATATTTTTTTGTTTGAATTAACTTTTTAACTTTATTATTTTACTGCTGTTTTATCAACTCTTCCTTCTGATCCTTCACTAAGCAGAGTGTGCAGGTAGATGTCCAGCAGGTTAGAGTCAGCCAGCAAGGGTCAGAAGTTAGACCTGGAACTATGCCAGCCCACTCATGCTGTTTACTAATGCCAACATTTGGTGAAGAACATGATCCAGGATGTGGATTAATCAGATTGCTGGTGTTATCATTTTAGAATAGTTTGCGAATAAGTTAGGAATGGATTTGGAGAGGGCAAATGAAAATCCAACCCTGTTTAGAGTGCACACCACTATAATAAAAAGAGAATACAGCCAAATACAACGTGATATATTCCATAGGGTAGACATATTTTATTGTTAAGCAGCATTCTGGTAGGAAGACAAATGTCCTGGCCTTTACAGCTTTTGTTCATTATGCAATGTGTTTTGAGGAGAGCCAAGAGATAATATAGAACAGCTGGAGGAATAGCAAAAAGAATTCAGAGGTTAGAGCCACAGTACAGATGGTATGCTCCACTAAAATCCCTTAGTAGTTAATACACTTTAAAATGCTCTAAGCTGTTAATAAGTTTAGCAGTAGTAGAATACAGTACAACAACAACAGGCTTAAATGTAACATTTAATTGGCACAGTGTAGTATCAGTATTTACTAAGCAGCAGTATACATTGTAACAAAAAGCGGGTTAAAATGTATAGCCTAGATCAGTAACCTATCACAGCTTTTATTTTATTGTTGGTTACCAACTTGATTTACTACACTGTAGTATACTAACACTCTATGAAAATCTGGACAGCTGAGAGATAGGACTGCATTGGTGGATGTGTCAAATTAAAATGTAATGCATAAATTTAGTTTGGCTTTGTACACAATTACCAAATTAGCTTTCTGGAGAAACAAGTGTTGAATTGCACTTAATAAATAATTAGAATTCTGACTGACTTCTTGCTTCAGAAAAATAAACAGGAATTCATATTCTCTTATTATAGCAATGACTCAGGTTAACAATACTTATATTTTATGTACCTCTGTCTGATTGTTATTTGTGGATGTGCTCCAGATTCTGATGAAAAGTGGTAAGTGATTTGTAAGGAATGGCACAGAGGCTAAATTGTGGAGTATCTGCCTGCCATTGTTGTCAGTAGTGGCTATTGTTGTTTCTATATAGGGAAGATGGATAGATATGGGTTCTTAATTCATCAAGGCTGTTCTAATCTGCTATTACTTTAATGAATGGTAGATTGTTTTATAGGGGAAGATATTCGAGGAAGAAAGAGTTATGAGTTCTTAATTCACTAAGTCTGTTTGTATCTATCATTAGTTGATTATTATTTTTACTGATTGGACTTTCAATAAATGCTACATATTTTAGTGTTTGTTAGGGGGTATGGACTTTCAATGAGTGCTATGATGTTTAATGGGGGGAGATTTGGTCTTGGTCTCCATTGCGCTTTTATAAAAAGTTGTTGTTAAGGTGTTCTTTTTTTTCCCACAGTTCAAAAATATTTTTTTTGCTCATGAGGTGTGAGGGGGGGCACAAAATGAGGGACTCTCCCTGGGCTACAAATAGTTTATCTACTCCTCTGGGAAGTACATTTTAGAGATTGGCATTATACATTGATTCCAGTAATAATATATGTGGTATTCAGAAGTCAATAGACAGTACTTGAATAGTTTGTATAAGAGTTCTACATAGATTGTAAAAGACATGTCTGTTCATACATGGGGGCATGTGTTTAAGGAAACGTGTTTAGTAAGACATTAGTAGCAGCTACTTCTGTTAACACGTGGTGATTTTCATTATCTGTAATGATTTATATACACAACTGTGAAGTAAGACATATGAAGGTACCTAGACATTAACAGACTGGGGAGCTAGGACAGGTCGCACACCTCTCAACTGTACAGATTTATGCAGAATGTCCAGATTTTTACCTCATATTTTTGGTCCATTTTTCACAATATTGTGGTTTTCTGGCAAATTAGTTGCAAATCATTAAAGACTGAAGTTTTAAAATAATGACAGAGATTTGACTTTCAGACAGAACTGCGGTGGTGGTGCTGTGGTAGGGTTGTCGCCTCACAGTAAGACTTTGTCCTGTTCTATTCTCGGCTAAAGCATCTTCTGTGTGGAGACATGCGTGAATGGACGTACCTTCATTGAAGGTTGTATGTCAGGGCTGGCAACTCGGTACGTAAAAATCTACTGCCAATCATTAGCGGACCGGAGTTCCACTGTGGCGACCCCTAACCGGGAAAAGCCAAAAGATACAACAACAACTTCATAATGTTCAGAAAATTCATACTAATGCAAAGGTCTATATTATAATCTTGAAGCATCAGCTCTACAAACACCTAAATCTCAACCTGTAAACAGCGAAAGCTGAAAACCAAGAACAACCACTTCCACAAATTCTTTTACAGGGAAAAAATTTGCTTGGCAGGTGAACAGATATATAAACTTGCAAACCCTAACTAAATATACTAACTCCGAGATCAGTCTAATTTGGGGAAAAAAGTAAATTCCAGATAATGGCCAAGTGAACGTTTTCCATGTGAAAAAATTTGCGGAAGTGGCCGTTCACGGTTTTCAGCTTTCGCTGTTTATGAGTCAACCATTAGGTGTTCAGAAAGCTGACACTTCAAGGTTCTAATATAGACCCTAATGCAAAACCTGTTATTATATCAACTTTCTAAGTTTGTAAGAGCAATATTTAAAAAATGTCCCTATTTTTGGGCCTTTGTCCCACTTTTATTTATGACTTTGTCCAGATTATTTGCTCTAAGAGGTTGAGAGGTATGGCAGGTGATGTGGAAGAGTATGGCAGCATGCTTTGATATGCTATAAAGTCATTGAGATAAGTTGTATTAGAAATGATTTACTAGTTGATCCATTTGTAGTATTAGAAAGTTCAAACGTAGTTATAGTCCAGATAGATGTGAGGTAAATCTTTGGTTTATTTGCACATATGTTAAGGTTTGGTTCAGTTTGCAGGCCTGGCGATGTGGAATTCCAAATTTTGGTCACATTGATCGAATATAGAAACTCTGCATGGTGGTTATGAGACTATCATTTTGAGTAGGTTTTATTTTTTGGATCTTAGATTTCTTACATGATTATATTTGTTGATTTGGTTGGAAATGGTACTGTTTTTATTGGGTTTGTTAATGTTATTATCCATGGTCGTGGGTTAGGTCCAGATGAGGGTGATTTTTAATTCAGATCAGGCAATTTGGTGTTATACTATAAAGTGATTTTATTGGGAGGGGGTACATTAACAGCAGATTAGGCAATTTTGTTGTCCGTCTGTACTTGTTCTGCAAATTGGTTAGGATGTAGAAGGAGTATAGTCTGTTAGATATAACTATGATGGCAATGAAATGTACTGTAGCTATTGTTAGGAATCTATTTATTTTCTAAACTGCTTGTCATGTTGTCACGGTCAAGGTGACAGCAAGCTATTGGGGGTATACCAGACTTCCATACCTACAGCAACAGTCTCCCTTCATCCAGTCAAGTTCCCAGGTGTTTCAGTATCTGCTCTATGGCCAGTTCAATGGATCTTACCTGGTACAACTCCCATGAGAGGAACCCAGAGGACATTCTCACTAGGTGTCTAACTCTCCTTAACTGACACCTCTCACCTCAGAGAATCAGTAGCTATACTCTAGGATACTTCTATGTCAATAACTCATTACCATAGAGATAGTGTCCAGTGACCCAGCAGGGCAGCTTAATTTCTTTTACTTATACCCTCCATGTCATCAACCTGCTCACTTCCCAAAGCTCATGGCAATAGCAGTTGTTGGGAACATGTACTAACAGGTTACATTTAGACCTTCACCCCATGACTCATATCTCATTCTACCATCACATTCTGGTAAAATGTCTGTGGATATATGTCTGTTGTACTAATACATGGTCAGGCTCACATTCCCTTTTATCCATAATAGTGACCAGGACCCAAAGATAATTAAACTTAAATTTATGTTTTTTTGGACTCCCATCTTTGTAATCATGTAACCCATATTTTCCCAGTTGACCCATTTGTTAACTTACTCATCTTCCTAGCATCTTTTTATGCTTGCTGATGGGGATGACACTTGTGAAATACGGCTGTCATCCAGTAGAAATGACAGCTTTTTTTGTATTAAAGCCTCCTTTAGTAGTTGCTGTGCATGTTTGATGAAGACAGGACCTGCTACATCTTTTACAAGACAAATGCATCGTCTTCCCTTCTTCATTTATGCAAGATAAAGGCTACTGCTTTTACAACTTCTGAAAGCCAAGCATATATTCTTAACCTATAAATTGGATGTTGTACATCAGTTCATTAGGGAATGTTTACTTGGCAGTAGACTGGAGCTCTTTCCCTGCCTTCCAGGGATGGGTGAGCTGATGCCAGGTGCTCATTCCTACCTTCCTCTGTGGGCTCCTCCATCCTCTGGTTCAACAAACATTTCATGTCATGTAGGTCACAGTTGAGAATATATGGCTTTGTGCCTTGTAACCAGCATCTCTACTCATGCACCTGAGAAAACTATTCACTACTCACCTGCAGAGGGAGATTGACTATTTCCTTAGATGATAATCATGGTGTATGACTTGGATGTGCTGATTTTGATCCCACCTAGTTCATTCATAGTAACAAACTACTACTGTGCATCCTTCAGCATGTGGTCACTTGAGGCCAAGAGTGCAACATCATCTGCAAACAGGAAAATGCAACACTAATAATTCTAAACTGTATATCCACCAGACCTCAACTGTGCCTTGAAATCATGCCCTGAGAAATCACAAATAGAATGGCAAATAAGACATGTCCTTGATGACGTCTAGCGCCCACCTTGAATGCATTTGACTTAATGGTGACAATGTAGACAAAATTCTCACTTGACAAACACAAAGACTGAATGACACATAACACTGTCACTGAGATGACCTCCCAAATACAAGGACAAAGAGGTGATCCATTTTTACTTGGCCAGGATAAAATCTATACTAGCCCTCCTTAATCAAGGGCTCATCTAGTGGATAAAGTCTCCATTCTATCATCCTGGCATCATTGAAGCTCTGCATCTGGTATAAATAACATTGTCTGCAGAAAATAAATGTATTATTATAGCAATAACCCATGGCTGGGTGTGGGCAAATCCAGCATTACCCTCACCCAGCCATAGGTTATTGCTAATTTACAATATTATTTTAAAAAAAGGTTATTCACTTTTCTTAAATAATGTCTTTGTATAATGGTGCTCTTCTGCTTTTTTTCCCACTATCCTGGGGCTGTCTTGATGTACTGTGCATGTGTATGGGACTTACATTCCCATACTTATGCAGTACATCAGTGCTTTGGAAAGGAAGCAATGGAGAAAGGAAGATCTCCATTGCTTTTTTTCAATAACAAAAACATTTTGAAATCCAGACAGTTCAGAAGTTCAGACATATGAGAGAGACAGGGCAAAGAAAATACAAGGATAATCAGATACGTTTCTTTAGTTTTGCATAACGTACATGATTTTCCTTGTATTTTCTTTGTCCCGTCTCTTTCATAACTGTGAACTGTTCAGATTTCAATGTTTTTATTTATTTATTTTTTTAACTTAAGAAAACTGGAAAGCTCCTTAGCATATATTAATAGAAGAAAAGTCCAGGAGACCTGACTTTTTTCTATTGGTATATGTTTGATTTTACAATGGGCACGCTGGTTGGGCTGACCAATCATTGTATAATTCAGAATAAACAATCACATATCATAATCCGGTTCATATTTTTGATCTTACATAAAGAGTTCTCCTGAGAATTCAGAATAATGATTTTTCTGACATTAACAGTCATGTAACACTGTAATGTGCATTTTGACAACGTGGAAAGAGGTTGCAATGCATGGCTTGCAATGTATGAGTTCAACACATGCAGCTACTTTACTGAGGAAGAGCAGCACAAGCTTTATGTGTATGCTATGCCCTGTGCTCAACATACAACATGAGGGCAGACCAACACCTGAAACCAATCTAGGATATCAGCAAATGCTGCATCCATGTAACATGCCAGCTCTGTCACTCAGACACTGGGACTCTGTAATGAAACACTGCATGAGCTACCACAAGCAACTAAATGATAAGCTAATCTAGCTATCACCTTGACCCATCTCTTCCCTCTATTAGTTTAACCTTAAAATGTAGCATCTCCATAGCTAAATGCACATTATTTATTTGTTTCCGTATTGATTTATTGACATTTAGTAACCTGGGAAAGTCCGACTGGGAGAGAAACCCATTTTCAGTGGAGGCCCAGGGAGAAAAGCTCCAGATAAAATGTATAACATCAAATAATAAGCAACAGAGCATAGATACATGAAGATAGGTAGCATAGAAAATACATGGTAAACTATATATTGTTTCACATTTAGGATAGGAAATATTAACATCACATAAAATATAATTTTCAGAAAATAAGCTAATGAGTTGAATTATAGAAAGAAACATATTACATACAATGGTTCAAGAAAGGAAAGGATTAATCTTTGATAAAATTTTAGTTCAAGTGAGAGGAATGAAAGTGTAGACATAGACAGGATGAATGATATATGGATAAGTAGCTAGGGAGTTCATGAGATTTATTACACAAAAGAAACAGAATTAGTTGGTAGGAGGGTGTAGAAAGGGAGAGAAAGGTACGAAGGGGTGTTAGGAGAAAGCAATTAAAGTTAGGGGGATTAGGAGGGTAGAGAGAGAATGGGCAGAGAATGACAGGAATAACATAATCACTTAAGATCTTGTCTTTGACAAGAGGAAAAAAGAACAGTAGGGGTTAGCTGTTGGTTGCGGTGCACAGGCAGATCCTGGAGTTGAATAGGTAGTTATTTAGCATATGTCTGAACTTTTTGGTATTATATATATTGGGAATATTGTTCGGTATGTTATTCCATAGCTTAGCTATGGCATAGGAGCAGAAACAGTGGCCAGCTCTTTTTTTGAGCTTCTGTACTTTTAAAAGTTGTTTGTTAACAAAGCGGAGCTTTCTGGTTGGAATATGGGTCTGGAGAATAGATTTTAAGGCAGGCCAGCTATCAAGTTTATGTATTAGTTCTTGTGCAATAGAAAGTTGTAGGTAGTCTAGATAGTGGGGGAATTTCAGCCAGTTTAGTTCTTTAAGAGCATTTCAATGCTGGGTGTGATATGAAGAGACTGTGGCAAATTTAGTAATTTTGTAATAACAAGACTGAAGTCTGGCTTTGAGTGTCATGTGTAAGTTAATAAAAATGGATGCGCCCAGGGAGGGGCTCAAGTAGGTATTTGCTATTATCCTTTTGGTGTTTGCATCCATAAAGTTTTTCTGCCTATAAAGTCTCCCTAGTTTGAAATGATTTTTTTTATAGCATTTTGTATGTGTTGGTCAAAAAAGAGTAGCTTAGCACTTGTTACAATTTTGATCTCTGTTCTGTTTTGGGAGTAGGTTTTGAATTCAGATGAGAATGTCTTAGGAGTGAAAAGTAAAAGTTTAGTTTTGTTAGGGTTAAGCAGTGATTGTGCATTGTTTAGCCATGATTATATTGATGTGAAGGCATTCTGAATTTTTACAATAGGTCTGGTAAGATGTTTGAAGAGGAAATGATAGTGGAGTCATCAGCGTATTGGATTAATGTACTGTGCTGGCAGGCAGTGTGTAGATTATTAGTAAAGATGATGAAGAGGAGCGGTGCTAGAATAGACTCCCGTGGAACATTGATTTTGTTAGTCTATTGAGATAGACAACCTCACCACTTACATTGTTTTCTATTGGATAGATAACTATTAAACCATAGTTTAGTAGGAAGTGAACAACCTAGTGAGGATAGTTGCTGAAGTAGTTTGTCATATGAGACTGTGGCAAAGGCCTTTGACAGATCTAGTAGTACTACTGGGGTATATAGGCTGGAGTCTCTAGCTTTATTGACTGTATCAGTAAAGGAGATAAGAGCTATTGTGGTACTCTGTGCTGGCCTAAAGCCATGTTGAATGGATGTAAGGAGATTGGTATGGATAAGATGGTTTAGCAATTGTATAAGTATGAATTTTTCCTAGTAGTTTAGGTAGGGGGGAAAGGAAAGAGATGGGTCTTTAGTTTGTTAGTTCATTAGATTTACCTCCTTTGTGCAAGGGAGTTATGATGGATTTTTTCCAAAGGATTGGGACACATGATTCCATAATGGATTGATTGATAAGAATGCTGACTGGATAAGCAACTGAGGCAGCAGTGAATTTTTGTATTCTTGTGGAAAGATATCAGAGGATGAGGAGTACTGTTTTAGATTATGAAGAAGTTTACAAATTAATGTAGCAGATACTGGTTGCAAAGAGAATAGAGGTATTTGAGAATTACTTGTAGTAGGACTTTGGTAGTGTGGACAGGAGGTTTTCATGGTCTTATTGATTGCTTGAGGGAAATGCACCCACCATGACTTCATCCTCAGGCTGACAAGGCACCATGAGAAAGCTTGGGAATAGACTCTGCTATCAGATTAAACTAAGATCACAGAAAATCACTTAACCATCAAAGCAACATTCATAGCTAGTGTCACAATTTCCATTCATAGGTTCATAGGTTGGTACTAGGCTATTGGCCCTAGGGTCTATACAAGCCTAGCCATAACAATTCCCTGGATATTTCTTCCCACAATATTTACTTCCCTGGACCCCTGTCTAGCAGGGTGACTGACGTGATCACTGGGGTGAATTTCCTATCTCCCATCCAATCATCAAGGTTCCTTTTGAAGAGGGCAAAGGAGGCATTCTGCTTGACATGTATGGGAAGTCTATTCCAGAGTATGGGGAGTCTCTGGGTCAGGAACCTATCCCTCCAGCATGTTTTGTTCATTGTGATAACAAGGTTTAGATCCCTGGAGCGTGTGGTTCTGAGGGATTGGGATTTCTTTAAGTGGAGCATGTTAAACAGCTCAGGGTTTGACGTGGCCTTGTATGTTAAGCAGAGATCACGTCTGAGTAGACAATATGCCACAGAGTATAGCTGGAGTTTTTTTAGACGGTCAGCATAGGGCATCTGCTTTAGGCCTGTGATTCTTTTAGTGAGGTATTTCTGTGGCCTTTCCAGCTGTTGCAGATGTCTTGTGAGGTACATACCAAACAGGGCGTTGTACTCTATAATGGGTCTAATGAGGGTCAGTCATTTACATACTTCTGTGGAAACCTTTCCTTGTGGTAATGTTTTTTCTAAATGGTGGGAAAATTAATGGTAACACAGTTTATGTTATTACCAGAGATTTATTTGTATTCCAAGAGCAGCGGTTTATATTATAGGCTATAAATGTGAAGAATGCTTATGGTGTATATTGCAAACTAGGAGAGCCTTTTTACATGCCGTTCATCCCAAGCAAATGTTTTTGTCCATGAAAGCCTGCCAGGTTGTGCTATGAACATCGTCATCCCCTATCAGCACCAATATATCGCCCAAGCATGCCAGCTATGAACCAATATAAGCGCCAAAGTGACTTACCTTCCCTGATCACTTGCATAACTTACTCACCTCAGAAGGTTGACACTACCTTAACCAGTGATGGCTTAGACAACAACCTGTGCAAAGGTCCTTCCTTCAAAAAGAGCCTAGACCAAGAGGGAAAAGCTACCCTCACTTCTTCCTTAAATAACCCTGTCTAAGCCCATCTTTACCCCATACACTTCTTACTCATGCTCCTAGCACAACCAAACAGGCTTTCATGGACAAAAACATTTGCTGGGATGAACTTCATGTAAAAAGGCACTCCTAGTTTGCAATGTACACCATAAGCATTCTTCACATTTATAGCCTATAATATAAACCGCTGATCTTGGAATACAAATAAGTCTCTGGTAATAACACAAACTGTGCTACCATTAATTTGCCCACCATTTAGAAAAACATTACCACAAGGAAAGTTTTCCACAGAAGTATGTAAATGACTCACAGCCATAAGTAGATGACACTATAATCGTCTTAGTAATCTACTTGCTATATAAGTGACTCTCTCTTTTGGAAGAAAGAGCGTCTTGGAAATAAAGTGTTTCAGTAAAGAATGTGTCTTTAAAATAAAATAATTATTTAAAGATAATGTTTTTAGAACTTTTTAAAAGTCTGTTAAAGTAGTGACAAAAGCATTTGTTCTCTAGTCTTCTTTTCTTATGGAAAAATGTTAACACATGAAAATGCAATGCTACATTATACAACAATTTTATTTTACACTATGTTCGCTGTTTTTCTGTGCAATCCCTTTTCTATGTGGCAAGATTTTATTTTCTTCCTGCAATAAATAACAAGCAGTTCCTGTGAGTTAAGTAAACCACCTAGACTGTGGGTGAAAACATAGTGCATTTTCATTCATTATATTAACCAGATGTATCATTTATTATACTATACTTCTGTTCTGACTAGGTACCCCACTATGAACACTGTGGACAGTGGCCAGTAGCAGAATAAGTCAGGTTTGTCACCAGCAAATATATCCATTTTATTGCTTAAAGTTAACAACCTATTATAAGAATTTGTCACAGTTCAGTTTGTGGGGGTGGCATGCACTATCTTCTTAAGCTGCCAATGTTTAGGTACAACTGAATAAAATCAAAAGGCCACAGAAGAATGCTAATGAACAGATTGCAAGCCCTCTCAGTTTGGTTTTGTGAGGTGCAGGTCCTGTCTCCTGAATCTAGTAAACTTCTTTGAAATTGTTATAGACCTTTGGAAAATGGTCACCCCATGCATGTGGCTTATCTTTGAGCTTACTGAGGCTTATGACGTTATCCCTCATGCTGGTATTACTGAAAACAATAGACAAACTCTATACAAACCTATACATTTTCTGCTGGATTGCAAGTTGGCTATTAAATATATACCAGGTTGTAAAAAAATTGCTGATACCCCCTGTTAATGCAAAATCTTAGCTAGAATGACACCACTAGGCTCAATGCTGGGTGCTCTGCTGTTTGAAGTTTGTTTTGCAGACATGCACGGCAATATCTGAAAAGTGTGATTGACCAGGTTTGCTGATAACTGCAAGCTGGGCACTGTTATCTGTTCATCCACTTATAATAAATGGCTGGAGTGTGGACATACCTGTTGAACTGAAAAATGTTTCAAGCTAAATGCAAAAAAGTGCAGCATAGTAGCATATGGCAAAAAATCTGCTCTTACCTCATACAGTACAAGCGGTTGTCCTCTACAGAGAGACAAGATCATTCAGTATTTAGGTGAACATCTCTCTCTCTCTCTTTCTCTCTCCCTCTTCCAATCAATATGTTCTGCAATAGTCAAGAAATCCTTTTATTTGGCACAGTTAATTTCCAAGGAAATATTTCAAAGACCTAAAGATGTCGTCTTATTACTGAATGAAAGATTCATCATCCAATACAGTGGCCCCCTTTGTACCTACAAATCCAAATCTAAACATATCACTCAACTGGAAAGGCCCTAATTATGTTTAACCAAGAAAATTAGGGCCTTAAATCCTTTAGCTATCCTGATTGATTAGCACTGCTTTCCTTTTACTCAGTAGTTTAATATCTTCTCTGAGGTAATCTGTGTCTCACTTTTTGAGCCGTGAAAGACCCAGTCCTACATGACCTATTTCTTTGTAAAACCAATCAATCTATTCAAGGGACTTAAATCCACACCAACAAATAGACAAGACTTGCTAGAGGGATAGGTTCTTAACTCAATGGATTCCCAGACCATAGAAAAAGTTACCAATACAGGTCTACTTTTAAGGATAATCTTGTTGATTGGATGGGTAGACACAGATTTACACTCCAATTATTACATAATTTGGGAAGTGGGCACTATTAACTGTTTGTAAAGGGTGGCAAGAACTTGTAGGTGAGTCTACTTAAAATGCATATATCTTGGCATGTTATGGTTCATGTGATTGCTTGTCTCGTAATTTTTCTATGTTCTTATGTTTGTATATAGAGGCAACTGCAGTCTGTAAAGTAGTTACAGCATGGCTGTATAGACTGTTAAATAATATTGGTTACTGGATGTTATGAGGTTTAGATTGATAAAATGAAATCTCTGGTAATACACAACATAAAAATGATGTACATGTGCATTATACTCACTAATTCATAAACTTAAAAACCCATTCATTAATTCATCTATTGAGATAGACAACCTCACCACTTACATTGTTTTCTATTGGATAGATAACTATTAAACCATAGTTTAGTAGGAAGTGAACAACCTAGTGAGGATAGTTGCTGAAGTAGTTTGTCATATGAGACTGTGGCAAAGGCCTTTGACAGATCTAGTAGTACTACTGGGGTATATAGGCTGGAGTCTCTAGCTTTATTGACTGTATCAGTAAAGGAGATAAGAGCTATTGTGGTACTCTGCGCTGGCCTAAAGCCATGTTGAATGGATGTAAGGAGATTGGTATGGATAAGATGGTTTAGCAATTGTATAAGTATGAATTTTTCTAGTAGTTTAGGTAGGGGGGAAAGGAAAGAGATGGGTCTTTAGTTTGTTAGTTCATTAGATTTACCTCCTTTGTGCAAGGGAGTTATGATGGATTTTTTCCAAAAGATTGTGACATATGATTCCATAATGGATTGATTGATAAGAATGCTGACTGGATAAGCAACTGAGGCAGCAGTGAATTTTTGTATTCTTGTGGAAAGATATCAGAGGATGAGGAGTACTGTTTTAGATTATGAAGAAGTTAACAAATTAATGTAGCAGATACTGGTTGCAAAGAGAATAGAGGTATTTGAGAATTACTTGTAGTAGGACTTTGGTAGTGTGGACAGGAGGTTTTCATGGTCTTATTGATTGCTTGAGGGACATGCACCCAGCATGACTTCTCTCAGGCTGACAAGGCACCATGAGAAAGCTTGGGAATAGACTCTGCTATCAGATTAAACTAAGATCACAGAAAATCACTTAACCATCAAAGCAACATTCATAGCTAGTGTCACAATTTCCATTCATAGGTTCATAGGTTGGTACTAGGCTATTGGCCCTAGGGTCTATACAAGCCTAGCCATAACAATTCCCTGGATATTTCTTCCCACAATATTTACATCCCTGGACCGCTGTCTAGCAGGGTGACTGACGTGATCACTGGGGTGAATTTCCTATCTCCCATCCAATCATCAAGGTTCCTTTTGAAGAGGGCCAAGGAGGCGTTCTGCTTGACATGTATGGGCAGTCTATTCCAGAGTATGGGGAGTCTCTGTGTCAGGAACCTATCCCTCCAGCATGTTTTGTTCATTGTGATGACAAGGTTTAGATCCCTGGAGCGTGTGGCTCTGAGGGACTGGGATTTCTTTAAGTGGAGCATGTCCAACAGCTCAGGGTTTGACATGGCCTTGTATGTTAAGCAGAGATCACCTCTGAGTAGACGATATGCCACAGAGTATAGCTGGAGTTTTTTTAGATGGTCAGCATAGGGCATCTACTTTAGGCCTGTGATTCTTTTAGTGAGGTATTTCTGTGGCCTTTCCAGCTGTTGCAGATGTCTTGTGAGGTACATACCAAACAGGGCGTTGTACTCTATAATGGGTCTAATGAGGGTCAGTCATTTACATACTTCTGTGGAAACCTTTCCTTCTGGTAATGTTTTTCTAAATGGTGGGAAAATTAATGGTAACACAGTTTATGTTATTACCAGAGATTTGTTTGTATTCCAAGAGCAGCGGTTTATATTATAGGCTATAAATGTGAAGAATGCTTATGGTGTATATTGCAAACTAGGAGAGCCGTTTTACATGCCGTTCATCCCAAGCAAATGTTTTTGTCCATGAAAGTCTGCCTGGTTGTGCTAGGAACATCGTCATCACCTATCAGCACCAATATATCGCCCAAGCATGCCAACTATGAACCAATATAAGCGCCAAAGTGACTTACCTTCCCTGATCACTTGCATAACTTACTCACCTCAGAAGGTTGACACTACCTTAACCAGTGATGGCTTGGACAACAACCTGTGCAAAGGTCCTTCCTTCAAAAAGAGCCTAGACCAAGAGGGAAAAGCTACCCTCACTTCTTCCTTAAATAACCCTGTCTAAGCCCATCTTTACCCCATACACTTCTTACTCATGCTCCTAGCACAACCAGGCAGGCTTTCATGGACAAAAACATTTGCTGGGATGAACTTCATGTAAAAAAGGCTCTCCTAGTTTGCAATATACACCATAAGCATTCTTCACATTTATAGCCTATAATATAAACCGCTGATCTTGGAATACAAATAAGTCTCTGGTAATAACACAAACTGTGCAACCATTAATTTGCCCACCATTTAGAAAAACATTACCACAAGGAAAGTTTTCCACAGAAGTATGTAAATGACTCACAGCCATAAGTAGATGACACTATAATCGTCTTAGTAATCTACTTGCTATATAAGTGACTCTCTCTTTTGAAAGAAAGAGCGTTTTGGAAATAAAGTGTTTCAGTAAAGAATGTGTCTTTAAAATAAAATAATTAATGTTTTTAGAACTTTTTAAAAGTCTGTTAAAGTAGTCACAAAAGCATTTGTTCTCTAGTCTTCTTTTCTTATGGAAAAATGTTAACACATGAAAATGCAATGCTACATTATACAACAATTTTATTTTACACTATGTTCGCTGTTTTTCTGTGCAATCCCTTTTCTATGTGGCAAGATTTTATTTTCTTCCTGCAATAAATAACAAGCAGTTCCTGTGAGTTAAGTAAACCACCTAGACTGTGGGTGAAAACATAGTGCATTTTCATTCATTATATTAACCAGATGTATCATTTATTATACTATACTTCTGTTCTGACTAGGTACCCCACTATGAACACTGTGGACAGTGGCCAGTAGCAGAATAAGTCAGGTTTGTCACCAGCAAATATATCCATTTTATTGCTTAAAGTTAACAACCTATTATAAGAATTTGTCACAGTTCAGTTTGTGGGGGTGGCATGCACTATCTTCTTAAGCAGCCAATGTTTAGGTACAACTGAATAAAATCAAAAGGCCACAGAAGAATGCTAATGAACAGATTGCAAGCCCTCTCAGTTTGGTTTTGTGAGGTGCAGATCCTGTCTCCTGAATCTAGTAAACTTCTTTGAAATTGTTATAGACCTTTGGAAAGTGGTCACCCCATGCATGTGGCTTATCTTTGAGCTTACTGAGGCTTATGACATTATCCCTCATGCTGGTATTACTGAAAACAATAGACAAACTCTATACAAACCTATCCATTTTCTGCTGGATTGCAAGTTGGCTATTAAATATATCCCAGGTTGTAAAAAATTGCTGATACCCTCTGTTAATGCAAAACCTTAGCTAGAATGACACCACTAGGCTCAATGCTGGGTGCTCTGCTGTTTGAAGTTTGTTTTGCAGACGTTCGCTGTTTTTCTGTGCAATCCCTTTTCTATGTGGCAAAATTTTATTTTCTTCCTGCAATAAATAACAAGCAGTTCCTGTGAGTTAAGTAAACCACCTAGACTGTGGGTGAAAACATAGTGCATTTTCATTCATTATATTAACCAGATGTATCATTTATTATACTATACTTCTGTTCTGACTAGGTACCCCACTATGAACACTGTGGACAGTGGCCAGTACCAGAATAAGTCAGGTTTGTCACCAGCAAATATATCCATTTTATTGCTTAAAATTAACAACCTATTATAAGAATTTGTCACAGTTTAGTTTGTGGGGGTGGCATGCACTATCTTCTTAAGCTGCCAATGTTTAGGTACAACTGAATAAAATCAAAAGGCCACAGAAGAATGCTAATGAACAGATTGCAAGCCCTCTCAGTTTGGTTTTGTGAGGTGCAGATCCTGTCTCCTGAATCTAGTAAACTTCTTTGAAATTGTTATAGAGCTGTGGAAAGTGGTCACCCCATGCATGTGGCTTATCTTTGAGCTTACTGAGGCTTATGACATTATCCCTCATGCTGGTATTACTGAAAACAGACAAACTCTATACAAACCTATCCATTTTCTGCTGGATTGCAAGTTGGCTATTAAATATATCCCAGGTTGTAAAAAATTGCTGATACCCTCTGTTAATGCAAAACCTTAGCTAGAATGACACCACTAGGCTCAATGCTGGGTGCTCTGCTGTTTGAAGTTTGTTTTGCAGACATGCACGGCAATATCTGAAAAGTGTGATTGACCAGGTTTGCTGATAACTGCAAGCTGGGCACTGTTATCTGTTCATCCACTTATAATAAATGGCTGGAGTGTGGACATACCTGTTGAACTGAAAAATGTTTCAAGCTAAATGCAAAAAAGTACAGCATAGTAGCATATGGCAAACAATCTGCTCTTACCTCATACAGTACAAGCGGTTGTCCTCTTCAGAGAGACAAGATCATTCAGTATTTAGGTGAATCTCTCTCTCTCTCTTTCTCTCTCCCTCTTCCAATCAATATGTTCTGCAATAGTCAAGAAATCCTTCTATTTGGCACAGTTAATTTCCAAGGAAATATTTCAAAGACCTAAAGATGTCATCTTACTACTGAATGAAAGATTCATCATCCAATACAGTGGCCCCCTTTGTACCTACAAATCCAAATCTAAACATATCACTCAACCGGAAAGGCCCTAATTATGTTTAACCAAGAAAATTAGGGCCTTAAATCCTTTAGCTATCCTGATTGATTAGCACTGCTCTCCTTTTACTCAGTAGTTTAATATCTTCTCTGAGGTAATCTGTGTCTCGCTTTTTGAGCCGTGAAAGACCCAGTCCTACATGACCACCTATTTCTTTGTAAAACCAATCAATCTATTCAAGGGACTTAAATCCACACCAACAAATAGACAAGACTTGCTAGAGGGATAGGTTCTTAACTCAATGGATTCCCAGACCATAGAAAAAGTTACCAATACAGGTCTACTTTTAAGGATAATCTTGTTGATTGGATGGGTAGACACAGATTTACACTCCAATTATTATATAATTTGGGAAGTGGGCACTATTAACTGTAAAGGGTGGCAAGAACTTGTAGGTGAGTCTACTTAAAATGCATATATCTTGGCATGTTATGGTTCATGTGATCGCTTGTCTCGTAATGTTTCTATGTTCTTATGTTTGTATATAGAGGCAACTGCAGTCTGTAAAGTAGTTACAGCATGGCTGTATAGACTGTTAAATAATATTGGTTACTGGATGTTATGAGGTTTAGATTGATAAAATGAAATCTCTGGTAATACAAAACATAAAAATGATGTATATATGCATTATACTCACTAATTCATAAACTTAAAAACCCATTCATTAATTCATCTTTAGAGTTTAACAATTTCTTAGTAAGATTTCTGCTGTGACTTTCAAGTTACATCTAGATGAGATTACAACCAGATATAAACAGCTAGTTATAATCTTGAACATATGAAAAACAGAAAGTAAAAAAAAAAAAAAAAAAATTTCATCTGCTTTTATTGTACTTGTGTTTCTACCTACATCTTTTTACTTTTGCATCATCTTAAAAATACTCAATTGTATTTATTACTGCTTGGTGTAACTCATTCTAAGCCTTTTGGTTTAAACACTTGGGCTTCGGACCAGTTAGTTGTTTTGCACTGAGAGGGTTTGTGGTCTGCACTGTTGTGGCAGAACAGGTAGCTTACATCCTTCTAGGTTGAGAACTGCTGATTGAGGGCTCAGTGTCTGTTATTCTAAAAGTGTATTAATTCTGGTTTAAGCACTTGGGCTTTCAAGCCAGTTATTTTACATTAAGAGGGTTTGTGGTCTGCACTCTTGTGAGATGAGAGGCTGGACTCTGCCCTTCTGAGCTGGAATTTCTGGTTAAAGGCTTATAGTGCATGCATATCTGAACTGTTTCTTACTGAAGTTGTGCGCCTTGTTTGCTGTGGCATAGACTGGATTCGGGCCTGCTGGATCTAGCTTTGTTTGTGTAACTTGAGCACTAATCCAGACATTCTCTAAAGTATTCAATGGTATTTATTACTGCTTGGTTGTAACTTGATTAAAGTGTAGCTATCATTCAAGTCTTTTGGATTAAGCACTTGGGCTTCAGACCAGTTGTTTTACATTAGGAAGGTTTGTGGCAAGCACTGTGGTGGCAGGACAGGTAGCTTTCATCCTTCTAAGTTGGGAACTGCTGATTGAGAGCCCAGTGTCCAAGTGTATTAGTTCTGGTTTAGGCACTTGGGCTTCAGGCCAGTTATTTTACATTAAGTAGGTTCGTGGTCTGCACTCTTGTGGGAGAAGAGGCTGGACTCTGCCCTTCTGAGCTGGGAATTTCTGGTTGAAGGTTTATAGTGCCTGAATATTTGAACTGTATCTTACTGAAATTGGTACACCTTGTTTGCTCTAGCATAGACTAGATCCAGGCCTGCTGAATCTAGCTTTGTTTATATGCTTGTTGTTTGTTTGCTTGTTATTTCCTGGAAGCTAATTCCACCTAATCATAACTTCTCAGCTTCTGTGGATCACTAGTGATATCTGCATTGCTTACTGTACTTATTTCCTTGTTTCACTTGAAAGAAAGTTACTGTTTGTCGTTTTTGCATTTAGTTACTTGTAACACATTGCACTCAAGTTACCTGGCACTTGCTCACTAAAGCAATTATATAAGTCAGCACTAAAAATTAAAAGCACTACACCCTCACTCCCCACTGGCCCTTGTTTTCAATTAAGGATTTCCCAATATTATTCTAGCATGTCCAAATGTCAGTTGTCAATCTCCTCTCTGGTGAATCTGGGAATCTTGAGGCAATGTTATAACTGCCTCATGTACACAGACAACCCTCTCCTCCTCCCACATAACACAAATACTTGCGAGGGATGCAGCTATTTAGCCAAACTGGAGGCTGAGCTCTCTCAACTCAGGACTGGCAAGACCAGACAGGAGGAGAAGGCAACTACACACACCACAAAACCAGCCTCACATAATGCTACCACTCCACTGAATCAAACACATAAACACACAAAGACATACTCTGAGGCTCTGAGTAAAAATTTACCTAAACAGCAGAGGCCTCCAAAGCAGACACCCAAACAACTGCTACCTCAAGACACCCCACAAGCAACACATAAACCACAAAAGCAGTGTGCAAAGCAGTCACAGCCCTTAAGGCCAAATACAACACCAAACATACTTGTCATAGGTGACTCCATAGTCAGACACACTGGCGTCCCACTCACCAGGCTGAACAAGGAGAGGGTCACAGTAAGCTGCCTATCGGGCGCTAGAATCCGCCACATAACACAAGCACTTTCGGGTCACTCCACGGCAAGTACAAATATGACACAGTCATTGTCCATGCTGGTGTGAGCGACCTGAGGCGTACCTCCCTGGACTACATGAAAAGAGACATAGAGAAGCTCTCTGATTATGTAGCCCAGGCAGGTATGACCCTAACCCTGAGCAGTATCCTTCCTTCACCAAGAATGATGCCACAATATAGAGACAAGATTATCAGCTTTAACAATTGGCTTAATGTCTGGTGTCATTCAAAGGGATCCAGTGTCTGTCTGCCTGGGATGACATGCTTGACAAGCCACGCTGCTTCACAAGGGATGGCTTGCACCTGTCACCCTGGGATTCGGATATTGGCTAAGGCTCTTGCCACCCCATAGTGCCTTTTTAGGCAAGGCTCAAATTCTAAACCTACCACCCTAGAAAACAAAAATGGGAAGAAACTGAGGGTAATGCTGCTCAATGCCAGAAGTCTAAATCTCAAACTGCACTTTTCGAGGCCCTTCTCAGTATGGAGAACATCGATGTCTGTGCTGTAACTGAAACCTGGTTCAAGGCTCCTGAGAGCACCCGGCACTATTAGGTTTTACCTCATATCATGCGTTCGGCCCCAAACCGGACCACACCACAAAAGGAGGGTGTATCCATATTCATAAAGGATACCCACACCTCCAGGTTGGTGGCAACAACGAAGCCGGGAAACCATCCAGGTGCAACTAACCATAGGCAAAACTGCTCTACAAATTGTAGCATGCTACAGGCCACCCTCTCAAACTCAGGAACCCCACACAGCCTTCCTGAAGACACTGGAGGGTATAAATGTATCTCCAAACACCATCATATTGGGTGACTTCAACTACCGAATATAGACTGGGAACATTACTCAAGCCCTAACTTTCTAGCCCAACGGTTCCTGGAGTTCATAAATTCAAATGCCATGGAACAGCTAGTCACTGTTCCCACGAGAGGAGAAAATATACTAGATCTCATTGTCACAAACATGGGGACAAAATGCTCCACACCGGAGTATATCCCTCATTGGTGAGATCTGATCATAAACTAATCTCACTGGAAATCCACATCCGCCCCACCCCAAACAAAAAGACCATAGTGAAGAACTTCTCTAAAGCAAACTTCACACTACTCAAGACTGGTGTGGTATCCTTCAAGGCCCTGAGCCAGTGGAAACCACAACCCAAGCTACGGAAGCCCTTACAAATGCCTTCTATGAACACCTCCAGGACTGCATGGATCAGGCAATCCCAAATAAAACCAAGACTCTTTCCACAAAGGGCAAGCGTCCAGTCTGGTGGACCCCAGCCATTAACAAACTTTACAATAAGAGGAGAAAGCTATTACATGATAGAACAAAATCCATAAAAGGGAAGTCACCCCTGATCATTATTAGTAAAAAATACGAGCACTCATAAAATCAACTAAGGCCAATTTTGAGAGAAAAATTGCCATGGATTCAAGGACAATCATAAGGCCTTTTTCAGCTATGTTAGGAACCTGGGTGGAAACTCCCAGATATGCTCAGAATTAGTCCAAATGATACAAAAATCACTGAACCCACAGACATTGCCAACATACTGGCAGACAGGTTCAGTGCAAACTTCACCCCTCTCCCCTAAAGGAGATAACTATCCCAGCCGAGTGTAGCCTCCCGGACATCTCAAATGCGGGTGAAAGCTGCACTCTCTAAAGCTAAAAACACAGCATCAATGGGACGGATGGTGTCCCCGGCTGTGTGCTACACGAGCTAAATGAGGAATTAAACCCGCACATAAGGCAGCTGTTTAATCTCAGCCTTACCACAGGATCGTGCCCAAGGGTGGCGTCGGCAACTGTGGTCCCACTCCACAAAGGCGGCCTCACGGGACCCTGGTAATTACCGCCCCATAAGCTTAACAAGTCTAGTCTGCAAAGCTATGGAGAGGATCATAATGGAGCTCATATACAAAGATATATGGGACTTGCAGACATTGGACCCGACCCAGTTTGGCTTTGTCAAGGGAAGATCATGCCTTTTGAACTTGGTGACTTCTTGAAACAGTCACCAAGGCCATTGATGAGGAAAGGCAGTCCATACAGCCTACCTTGACCTTGCAAAGGCTTTCGACACAATACCCCACTCGGGTATTGTAGAAAAACTACCAGCTTAAATGTAAACCCATATGTCACAAGATGGGTTGCAAACTGGCTTAAGGACAGAACCCACAGGGTTAGAGTTGCTGGTGCTGTGTCAGACTCCAAGCGGTCACAAGTGGTGTCCCACAGGGCTCGGTTCTTGGCCCCTATTGTTTGGCATCTACTTCTCAGAAGTACAGGCCAACATGGGAGGACTTTGGCTGACAAAGTTTGCAGACGACTGCAAACTGGACGCCATACTGGAAAGTGCATCGGGCATGGATATCCTTCAGAAGGGACTCACGGAAACAGATAGCTGGTGCCAGAGCCATGGCCTGAAGTTAGCGCCAAAAATGTATAGTCATACCCTTCGGGAAAAACAAGGCAACCCCAAGCTACCATATAGGTGGCAATCCATTAAGCACAGAAGAGGTTATCAGGGACCTGGGGACCCAGGTTGACAGTGGCCTTTCTTTTGACACTCACATTGCTAAAGTGGTTAGAAAGACCTTCTACATTGCCCACCTGATCATGAAGGGATTCACATCCAGATCTAGTGAGGTCATTGTTCCCCTGTACTCTTCACTTATCAGACCAATGATCGAGTACAATGCCCCATTAGGGATGTATCTCACCCGACATCTGCAGCAATTGAAGAGACCCCAAAAGTTCCTCACCAAAAGGATAAAGGGACTCCAAAATCTGTCACATGCTGCCAGATTGAAGAAACTCCAGCTCTATTCAGTCATACCGTCTGCTCAGAGGTGACATGTGCCTGACATACCAGGCCATGTCCAACCCGGAATTAATGGACATGCTCCACCTCAAAAAATCCAAATCCACCAAAACCACTAGAGCAAGCGACTCAAACCTTACTAAATAGGACGTGCTGGAGGGATAGATTTATCACTCAGAGACTCCCTATGCTGTGGAATAAAATCCCGGTCCATGTGAGGCAGAGCACCTCGCTGACTCTGTTCAAGAGAAATCTAGACCTGTGGATGGGAGATCGTAGGTTTACCCCGGGAATCATCTCTGTGTCACTGCTGGACAGAGGCACAACAAACTAATGGGCACAGTATTTTTTCATATAAGGGGTGGCGTAAGCCACAAAAATTTGGGCTAGGCTTATAAATGCCTTAGGGCAGATAGCCTAGTATAAACCTATGAACCTATGAACCTATAATTTTTTTTTGCAGGTGACTATGCCACATCACCCCTCACACCCACCCCATGTGCATGCAAGCCCCTAATAGGTCCCCTCTGTAAATAGGGATGATACACGATGCTTCAATCCATTCAAAAAAGGAGGAATCATTGTGTCAGTGGGTTGAGAGGAGGAAGACAAATGTGTAACAGGTACAGGAGGAAAAGTAGTTGCAAGGGAAAAAACATAATACATATTTAAAGCAAAGTAGACAATATATTTTAGAGTGGGTTATGGTCAATTTTATAGTTGTGTCTACAATTATGTAAAATAGTATGGAAGTGGAAACTTAAAGAGTATATACATACACACACATTATATATATATATATATATATATATATATATATATATATATATATATATATATATATGTATATATATATATATATATATATATATATATATATATATATATATATATATATATATATTTATTAGATCTATGTCAGAAGATTGACAGTTCAAAAAGTCTCGTGACCATATCATTGACTTTCCTAAAAGTTGAACAAAACAAAACAACCTCCCACATCCCTGTAAATCTGTAAATTATATATACCAACTCCAAGATCACACTATAGTGGAGAAAAAGGTAAATTCCCCAGTCTGCAATGTACAGTGATATCCATACAAATGTTTTGACTTTTCATAAAATTGATCATATGGTCTCGACCATCAGAACTTTGACTTTCCAAAAAGTTGATCCTCTAAATGGAACCCATACATGTATGTATATTGTACATTACACATATTATATGTATAGTTTCAAGATATGCAATTTGTGAAGTGTTGAATTAGATACTGAATGTCAGGTTTGTCAGCTTCCTACTATACCACTGGTATGTAGAATAAATATGATTGACAGTAATCACCCCTGACTGTTGTTCTCATCCACCAGGTCTACCATGCTGTCCTACCTCCCCTGGACTTACTCTGTCCCATGCTCAAGGCTGCTGATTAGATCAAGTCACCTGGGACAACACAGTATTGCTGCTCTGGAGTCTTTTTGCTTTTTACCCCAATTTCAGTACCCTCAAACATCAGACAATAAGCATGTAATGGGGGTATGCTGGCATATCTTCCCACCTCTGCAGTAATTCAACCAATGCCTTTCTTCATTTAGGACAACACTCCTCCTCTATATGCCCAGCCACTGCTAAGTCTCACTACAAGGCACACCCAAATACCTGCCTTCCCACCAGGATGGGCAATCTCATCCTCCCTGCCAGTGCTTCAGTCAAATGCATGCATGCAAGCCCAGGTTTATTCTGAATTAGTACTTAACAGTATCACTTACACTGATCCTGTTGACTTAGCCAACCTGCTAGCAGATAGGTTCAGCACAAACTTCAGCCCCCTGTCCCCCCAAGGGCCCTTTTGACATCCCTGATACTTGTCCCGCACCTCACATTTCCATAGATCAGGTGTTAAAGGCCCTATCCAAGGCAAAGAACACAGCTTCCATGGGACCTGATAATATTCCAGGCTGTATTCTGCACCATCTCCAGCAAGAACTGGCTTCACCATTGAGCACCCTATTCAATTACAACCTAAGTACAAGCTTCATCCCAGCAGAGCGTAGAACTGCCATTGTCATTCCCTTGCACAAAGGTGATACCACTACTGACTCTGGAAACTATCGCCCCATTAGCTTGACAAGTCTGATCTGTAAAGCCATGGAGCATATTATTATGGATCTCATAAACAAGGACATAGACAATCTCCAAGCACTGGACCCCACCCAGTTCAGATTCATCAAGGGCAGATCTTGCCTGTTAAACCTGGTTGACTTCTTTGAGACTGTCACCAAGGTCCTGGATGAAGGAAAGCCAGTATATACAGCTTACCTTGACTTGGCCAAGACCTTTGACACAATCCCCCACTCGAGCATCATTGAATAGCTAATACAACTTGGCATAAATCCCTGTCTCATCAGGTGGGTGGTCAACTGGTTCACTGACAGGACTCTCAAGGTCAAAACAGGTGCCACCACCTTTGATAGCAGACCTGTCACTAGTGGAGTAACCCAGAGATCTGTCCTGGGACCCTACTGTTTGGCATCTACTTCTTGGAGATCTAGGCTAAGACAAAAAGCCTATGGTTAACCAAGTTTACAGATGACTGTAAGTTGGGTGCCATCATTGACCCCTCAAATGATGTTAACATACTGCAAGAGAGTCTCACAGTAACTAATGACTGCTGCCAAAGTCATATCCTCACGCTAAATCGAAAAAATTGTATCATCAAACCATTTGGAAAAAACATGGACCCTACTGATTACCACATCAATGACAACCCCCTAAACACACAACTTGTGGTGAGAGACCTTTGTACTCAGGTTGATAATAATCTCACATTTGACATCATATCGCAGCAGTGGTCAGAAAAGCCTTTTACTTGGTTCATCTCATAAGTAAAGGGATTGCATCCAGAAAAAAATAAGTTATTACCCCTCTATACTCCTCTCTCATTAGACCAATAATTGAGTATAATGCCCCATTTGGTATGTACCTCTCAAAACATCTGCACCAACTGGAAAGGCCACAGAAATGCCTCACAAAAAGATTCCATGACCTCCAGCACCTGTCCTATGCAGACAGGTTTAAATCACTATTACTCTACTCGGTATCATACAGGTTGCTCAGAGGTGATCTGTGCCTCGCCTACAAGGCAATCTCAGACCCTGTCCTACTAGTGATGCTCCATATCCATAAGTCTAACTCCTCACCCATTACCCACTCAAAAGGCCTGAATCTAATATGCAACATCAACAAAATCTGCTGGAGAGACAGGTTTGTCTCCCAGAGGTTGCCCCATCTCTGGAATAGACTTCCCATACATGTCAAACAGAGTACCTTGCTTGCTTACTCTCTTCAAGGGCAACCTTGATGAGTGGATGGGAAACCACAAATTTGTCCCAGGGATTCCACCGGTGACCCTCATTGACATGGGTGACAGGTGCTGACTGAGGTTTCTTTTTGGGGATAAAATCTTGGTTAGGCTTGTAAAGGTATAAGGAATGTGAGTCTGAAATTTATATTTAAGGATGCACCTGATATATCTACACAGGTATGTAAAAAAGCTAGTATGTTTATACCGGTGAATTGTCCCATTTTAAATGCATTTATGGGGTCATATGAAAGGAACATACATAACTACTATATGAAATCTGAAAAAAAGAAATACAACCTTTCCTTGTCTGAGTTTCAAGCTATTGAGAAATTACAAAACAATGATATTATTATTAACCATGCTGAATCAAAAAACACGACAAACTAAGAAAACAACAAAGGCAAGGGTATACTCCAAGTAACTTTATACAAATAAAAGTAAGCGCTTTTGAACACTGCCAATGCGTGAACTTCTTCAGACAAACAAAAATTACGTATAAATATAGGAAACTCTCTCAGTGACATCATCAGCTCATTTAACATTTAAAGGTACATTCAACATTTTAAAGTACATAACATTTGAAACATTTATATATACAACTATAAAAACGTAAATAAACCAATTCACCCCTTTTTTATATACTAAATAAGTATATATATATATATATATATATATATATATATATATATATATACACACATACATATAAAAACAAATATATATCTCATATATTTCATTCTTAGAACACATTTAATACAGCAGGAGTCATTTAGCCCTGGATAAACAAAGGCATTCAGTCTAAACTGCCAAAAAAGTTATTTTTCTTCCAGTAATAACTGCCATGATCCACCATCAGATGTTCTCTTCACTTGATCAATAATAAAGTATGGAAGTGATGCCCAGGATTGTCCAACACATGCTTAGCTAAGGCATTGTTGGAATTAGATTTTGTGATAGCATATTGATGTTCATACACTATTTGCTTAAAGTGTCTCTCTGTTTTGCCTATATAAAATCCTGGGCATACTTGGCATTTAGCAACATAAACCACCCCAGAAGTGTCACAATTAAACTTTTCCTTAATTTTGAAATTACTATTATTAAGAAAAAATGAGTTGGTAACAGTAATAAACTTACAGAAATTACATCTCCCACACTTCCAGTACTTTATTATTGATCAAGTGAAGACAACATCTCGTGGTGGACCATGGCAGTTATTACTGGAAGAAAAAAAACTTTTTTGGCAGTTTAGAATGAAATCCCTTGAGAGATGATGTTTAATTGTATTTATTAATTTAATGGAGCAATGTATTATATATATATATATATATATATATATATATATATATATATATATATATATATATTTTCTATTTTTATATTTTTCATAAAGTATATATATATATATATATATATATATATATATATATATATATACCTATTTAGTATATAAAAAAGGGGTGAATTGGTTTATTTACGTTTTTATAGTTGTATGTATAAATGTTTCAAATGTTATGTACTTTAAAATGTTGAATGTACCTTTAAATGTTGAATGAGCTGATGTCACTGAGAGAGTTTCCTATATATTCCAGCATTTGTAATTTTTGTTTGTCTGAAGAAGTTCACGCATTGGTAGTGTTCGAAAGCGTTTACTTTTATTTGTATAAAGTTACTTGGATTATTCCCTTGCCTTTGTTTTCTTTATTAAACAGGCTGCCAAAGGTGGGGCAATCATTATTTTTGATAGAGATATGTATAATATGCTTATGCTCGAATTTTTTGCTTGACTTTGATAGTTTTTTTGAAGTCCCTCCAGCAGAAGTATTTAAATGTATAAGCAAAGTTAATATGTGTATTTTTGAGCTGCAACTTTATAATGACATCAGTACTGAATTGTTGAATTATTTTGCAATTCCATGTACTATGACACCTGTTTTGCATGGTCTTCTGAAAATCCATAAAAGTTTAACCCATCTACCCATGCATCCTACTGTATCTGATTCTGGCTGGGTCAACAAAACTATTTCCCCTCTATTTACAGGTTACTTTAAGTAAATATTTATATAAACTTAAACGTTTTATTAAAGATGCAAAAGATTTTTTACAACAGTTATACTGCTGGTTTAATGAACATCAGAATGTTGAATTTTTATTTGTAACTCACGACATTAAATCATTATTTACTGTGATACCGCTACTATATGGGTTAGAAGCATTACGTGACTTTTTAAGTAGAACATGTGGCATGGTTGGTGATAAGTGGAAACAATTTGTGAATTGACAGAAGTGGTGTTGACTAATAATGTGTTTTATGTTTAATGAATGCACATACATACAGAAAAATAGGGTAGCGATGGGCACCCCAATGGCAAATGCATATGCCAATATGTTTGTTTCGTGCTGGGAAGAGCAATTTGTTCATAGTGAACTACATCCTTTTCATGACAAAATATTTTTTAAATGCTTTGTGGATGACATATTTTTCCTATGGGCTGGTAATAATGCTGAACTTGAAGTATATATAGAATATTTAAATAGAACTACTAACTTTTTGAAATTTACAGCTCATTTTTCTGTGGATACCATTAATTATGTTAGTCTAACTAAATGTAGTGGAGGTATTAATACTTTGATACACAGAAAAGAGATACACTCCAACCGATATATCCACAGTAATAGTATGCATGCCACACATACCATTAAGGGTGTAGTCAAAGGACAAATGCTAAGAGGCAGTCAACTAAACACAGATGAAGCCAGCTTTAAATTGGAACTGGACAGAATGACCACAGATTTGAAATGCTGTGGTTATAATAACTTATTGTTAAGACATACAGCAGATGAAGTTATTATTATAAGAAAAGGCAAAGCAAGACCCCACTTTTCTAGTAATACTAGCCATGTTAATTCTGGTCATAATTCTATTAAAAATAATAATATACGCTATGTCATGACATATAATCGTAGATCAGAGGGTGTTAAGAACATTATTAGAAATAATCAGGGTATCCTCAAAAACATGCCTAAGATAATCAGGATAGTTGGAGGGGCCCCTGTGTTCTCATATCATACTTGTCTGAATTTGAAACAAAGATTATGCTATAAGGATTTTAAAAATAATAAAAAGTTGAATATAAGTAGAAAACAGGGCACATTTCCTTGTTATAGTTGTATATGCTGTGATGACATAAACACAACCTGTGAATTTATATATCCTAACACTAAGAAGAAATATACTTTCAGGTGTTTTGCAACTTGTAATACTGCTGGCATTGTGTATATGGCATGCTGTAATGTGTGTCAAGAATTCTACATAGGGAAATGCACAAGAAGGTTAAAGGACAGAATTATTGAACACAAATCTGAAATATGTAGAGAGGTAGCAACTAATGCTTTGGGTAAGCATATGAGAGAGAAAGGAAGTACACGTACATTTAACTTTAGAGTGATTGACATCAGACAGAAGAAAAAAAGGGGGGATCTTAACAATGAGTTAAAAGTATATGAATACTCATGGATCACACTTTTAGAAGCTGATTGTTTTCCAGGTTTAAATACAGCAGTAAGCATTAAACCTATTTTAAAAAGACGACAGTTAACTTTGAAATAACATCTTATGTGGATGGGTCTTTGTTAAATGTTTTACTTATTTTATGGCTATACTGATTTTCAGTAACATTTTACCTGTAAATATGTCTTTAAACTGAAGTGCTTAATACAACTGTGTCATGTGATTAGTCTTATGGTTTGAATTCACTATATAAATTAAAGCATTTGATTTATTTTTTTACACACTGATGAAGGGTTGATCCCGAAATCTTTGTGATTATTTTCCTGTTTGGAATAAGCGCTGCATTTTACCTCAATGTTTCCAGGTTCTGGAATTTTTCACTACTGTTTTGCATTTTGTATCCTGCCTGGTTAACCTACATGATGTTCTTGTCTCTTTGGATTTTAGGCTTGTCAAGGTCCCAGGGCCATTAGCCTAGTAACCTCCTATGATCGTATGAGCCACTACTCAAGGACTGGTAACCTGGGCTATAATCAGGGCTTTATCTCTACATGCCATGGTAATGGTTGTATGATAATGTGTGATTATCTGAAACCTTGTATGTCAGTTTTTTATGTTGATCAATAGTTGTGCAAAAAGATTTGCGCTTTGATCCGGCAAAGGATGGTATATTACTGCTGTACATTATCAGGCTAAATCATTCTAAAAATGATGCAATATTCTTAAAACTACAGTGACAATAGCTATATGGAAAGGCACAGCTAATAATGTACATTAGTGACAATTTCTAATTTCAGCTTGCTGTTCCAGTGAAGTTCATCTTGTGACACAGCTGCTAATTATTTCGCAGAATATTTGTCTCATAAGAATGTCTAAATGAGAGGGCCATTTGTGCTACATCAATGACACAGCATTTATAGGTCTCAATTGACCTATGAACAGATAGTGAACTACAGACTGGCAGAATAATTTATATGAGGGCACTATTATCAACACAATATTGTAAGTAAACATTTCAAATTAATCAAAAGAATGTGAGTATTAAGTTAAGTTGTTTACTTTATTGTATGAGCTAAGAAAGATGTTCATGACTGCGGCAGATAAGAGTATGGATAAAGAGACAAATCTGAGATGGAATTATAATGAATAATTTGACTAGTATAAGAATAAAAAAAGAGACTTGCATAGCCTGAGAGCATGAATAAGAAGAAAAAGAGGATATATTTGGAATTTTTAAACAAATGAAAATAATATACAGATCAGCCTTAATAAGTAAAAGTAACTTTATATAAAAAGAAAATAGCAGCAGATGTTAAAATAATAAAAAGGAGAGATAGAGAGTTTTAGAAAATAGTGCCAATAAATATAAAAATTAAAATGGCAATTGGATGAAATAAAACAACCTGTTGTAAATCTGGAAGTTGCAAGAACTTAAGGATTTTATTTGATGCTAGTAGAGAGATCTGTTCTGGATAGATTAAAAAGTGAGAGAGTGACAAGAAGAGAGGGACTGCCTAATGAAATATATACTCACTATACAAGGCATGGGGAGCAAAACTCTTACTATGGTTTAAGAACTTTGTGGAAAGTAAACAATTTCTTAAATCTAGGAGTGAAGGTATAATCACAATCATTTATAAGAAATGGAAAAGAAGAATTCCCAAAATGCATTACCCTACCAGATTGCTGGGCGTTTTCATTCATAATTATAAATGAATGGAAAAAAAGATGTTATGAGAATAGGCCCCTCAAAACTGTAATTTTCCATATATTAAGGATACATAAATGCATGAATGTATGCATAAAGTAAACCAGTGACACCAGCCTGCTACCTTTTACAACATTTAATTGGAAAATACTGCATGTGGAACTCAGAAAAAGGAATTATTTATATTCTTTGTCGAAATAATTGAAACATTTGATAACCTAAATATAGCAAAACTATGACAAACAATTGATAAAGGAAATTCAACAGTATTAATGAATATGACTCCAGACATGTATTGTGCGAATTTAGCCAAAATCCACATTTCAACAAGAAGGCACAATAAAGATGTATTTAATATTCAGAAAGGGGTAAGACTAGCCTGTACATTATTTCCTTGGTTATTTTTTATTTACATTAGATAAGTCATTAAAATACAAAAAAACAATAGAGATACTCAGAGTGAGAACTAGTAACCACACAAACAAGAACTTAGAAAACAAAAAAGAATGAATGCGTTCAATATAAAAATACTGAAAAATACTAAATCCAGACATTTTTAATGACACAATCTACTAGTATTAAAACAATCTACCAGTTTACTATAAGAGTAAGTACTATCACAGTCCAAATGCCTACCAGTTTAGCACTTTCATTCCTGAGATAGGAACTTCTTCAGATCTGATGTCATACTATCACCATACACATTTAAACATATTTGATACACCATGTAATCAATCAAAAATTCAAAACAATCCTTATGAAAAACTAGTCAAACATACAGTATGTGCTACGTGTTCATTTTATCTAAAAGGAAAATACTAAAATGCATACATACTATATAAAACTAAAAACTTATTAAAAAAAACAAAATATTTAATAACAATTTCATGCTTTTATACATGATTAGGTTAAAAACATACAATAAAAACCTACACTACATTAGACCTAATTTTCAAAATACTCACTATGGATGTTGTTTCATTCAACCCAGGTAAAACACAAGCATTCAATCTTATTTGCCACTTCAGTTCAGCATATTGCAATAAATCAATCCAGTGTACCCCCCCCTTAGGATTTATACTAATTATTTCCAACCCCTTAACCATGCTCCTTAAACTTCCTCTTCATTTTTCCCATGTAAACATTAAAACAACATTAATATACAACTAACCCTTTAGTATTTCAATTGCAATAACAATCTAAGTTCAATAATTGGAGATTTACTTTTACATTGTCCCTCACCATAATATACCGACACTATGGATAAAACCACAATTAAAAGTGCCCTTTTGTGTGTATATAACCCTATATCTCTTTTTCCCACAAATTCCAAAATTGATTTAAAAGATCTACCTTTCTTATACACCAACTGTAGTTTTGTCCCAATAAATTCAATAATTCCTTTGTTGGTGGAGAAAAACAACCAGTTATTCTCTATAATCTTCCTTATATTATCTGAGTCAGTGCTAAATGTTAAAATAAAGGAACAAGCATACCTAAAGGTACCTTTTTTACTTTCTTTCAGTGCTGATTTCACACCTGTTGCAAGAAGGGGCAAATAAAAACCTTACTTTGTCTTTAGAAACATCAGATACCAGCTGACTTGGATATCCCCTAACCAAGAACATATCTTTCAGTTTGTCACATTCATTCAAAAACATTTGAAATTCTGATACCATTCTAACTGCCCTAACATATTGCCCTTTAACTATTGCTTTCTTCTGAAATTCTGGATGTCAACTAGAATAGTGCAACATAGCATTCAAGTAGGGTGGCTTCCTATAAATGATGGGAATCAGTCCTGATGTTTCAGTATTAACCATCACCTCAACATTTAGATACTTAATAGCAGAATATCCAACTATATATGTAAATCTTAAAAAAAGATGCAGTTCTATTTAGGTAGTCAATACAATTCAGTAATTCTTCCAGGAACCCATTCCAAATGATAAAAATATCATCCAGGAAACATCTATATAAGATCAAATAGTTCTTAAAATTAGTCTGAAAGAGAAAGCTTTTTTCCCACTGTAACATCACAATGTTTGCAAACAGAGGGGCACATAGCAACACCTTCATCGAGCATCCGGTTTCAGTATTTTGCCATTGAACGCAGTCATTCGTTTTGTTTAATCCAAGTGAGACATGTAAAAACACTTAGTATTAGCATTCTTAGATGATTTTGTACTACATTTTTTCTTGTGTAAACAACAGTCCATGAACATTTTAGAGAGGACATTTATTTCAAGCATTTTTTTTTCTAAAATTAAGCCATAACAAGAGTAAGCTACTTGCATTCATTAAAGAGAAAAGTGAAAAAAAAATACAATTTACAAATATGAACCATAGAAAAGCACAAGTAGGAATATTCATATACTTAGGAGAAGTGATCACAGTCTATAGCAGATAAAGTACATAGGGGATATTTTAAAGTGCAAATGGAGAAAATCCTATAGGCACTATATAGAATTGGAAGGATGTATTATAGTAATAGTATTCAATTGCTGATAATAGCAATAAATAACATATATCATACAGAGAAAACATTGAGTCTTTGAGCACATAAAATCATTATAGAAAGTATATAAGTTAATAAAGAAGTTGTTATAATTACTTAAACCCTTTCCTACCCTCTGTTTAAGAAATGAGACAAATCCATTTAGGAAAATGAAGTATTATATTTCATTATAATAAGAAATTGGTTTGAGATAAAACATGAAAATCAAATGATTTATTAACACTAGACCTACAATACATAAGAAGAGCATTCAAAATAATTTCAATAAAAATTCAACCTTAAAGAAAATTTCCATATTAAAAATAAGTAAGAATATATGAAAAGAAAAAAATTTAAAGATAAAGTTAATTTAACCTTAAAGAAAATTTCCATATTAAAAAATAAGTAAGAACAGATGAAAAAAAAAGATGTAGATTTCATATAGACACATGGATATTTGAGACCTTGCCTATAGTGAGAAATGTTACATAAAAATAGTGAATATTTAAATGCATTGCTTAATAGGTATGAAAGTAATTATTTATAAGGTATACCCTCAAATTTTAAAGAATGATTATAATGAAAAGAGGGGCTGTGTAGAACCTGAGATGTCACCCTGTTTTTGTATCCTGTCAATAAGGGGTGCCTCTCTATTTTGACATGGCAGTGTGAGAAATAGTTAAAAAGCACAAGGGGGGTTCTTGAAAAGGAATTTGGGCCAAACTATGAAAATTATTTTATGTGAAACCATAGATGAAATTTGTGCAATTCTGTCTAATGCCACGGATAGATACACAAAAGAAGAACTGTCAATATATTTATGTAAGAAAAAGAAAACCAAAAGTAGCCATTTAAAAGGTAAACAATAAGTGATCAACAGAATAATTTTATAAAAGGTATTCAAGAAGTGCTGAAATTATATATCAAATGTGAATTTATATTCAGTGGTGAATATAGACCTTTATTAAGGAAAATGTTTATTATTTGATTGCTTGTGAATATTTAACTATTGTGCTGAAACAAACACATACTTGTCAATAAATTTAGGGCCGGATTCATGAAGGCTTGCACGGAGTCTAAGAGTAGAGTAAGACTCCATGCAGCCAACATGTCTGCCGAGCGATCCAGGAACAGCCGGCAGGGGCGTGCAAGAGAGCTCCTAAAACTCCTCTTACACGGACAGGGATAGGATATGCAAATTACCTCATTTGCTTCTGAAAGGTATGCAAATGAGGTAAATTTGCGATCCAGGAAACCCTAACTTGTCCGAGTAAGAGTAGTGTTATTTGCAGAAATGTTCTTGGTTGTCAACTGAGTACCGTTCTGCAAATAGCAAAACGGAGCCGTGACACCTCCAAATAAAGGATGCATCCAGTTGAGGAAGCATGCCAATGGCCAAATATACGGCCATTGGCAATTCTACCCGTTGCAAAAAATGAAATTAATAATTTTTTTTTACCCCGATCTCCAAAGTTTAAGCATAGCGCAGTGTCGAGCAAATGTGCTGCGCTGTAAAAACCCAAAAAATAAATAAATAAAAGCCAAAAATAGGCATTTTATTATAAATATACATCTGCCATGCAAGTGAATGGCAGGCTGAAGACAACATGGCTACTGAGTAGAGGTTGCTAAGGGGGGAAGCTCAGTCTAAGAGATGTAACCAAGCATTAGTAGGCAATCCTATGCAAATGAGGGTAAGGATAGTGAATCCCAATTTCACATGGCATATGAGCAAAGTCCGTGGAGTGTAAGAGTTGGATAAGGGGAGTATCAGAGTAGAAGATAGGTGACATCATGAGGGGGATATGTATGAAAGAATGTAAGCTCACTGGAGCAGAGTGGCATGTGTTTGCTGTCAGTTACCCATCACTAGAAGAGGCGTGTCAACAGGTATCCTAGCTAAAGCCAAGAAACTGAAGGTGTATGTCATGGACAACACTGAAGTTTCTTGTAGAAGTGCCTGCAACGTGTATGCGTGCGTGTGAGCACCTGTAAAACCGAGTAAGCCTGTGTGCACGCATTTGTGCCTGTGTGTGCGTGTTTAAGCTGGAGTAAGCAAGTGTAAGGTTGTTGAAACCTGTGTAAGCGCGTTTGCGCCTGTGTGCACACATTTATGCCGGAGTCAGCAAGTGTTAGGCTGTGTAAGCATGTGTGTGCGCGTGTGAGCTTGTGTGTGCATGTTTGCACGGCGCTGCCCCCTGTGGAAACAGAAAGGGAAAAGGAAGCACAACAAATAGTAGGAAGTTAACCAAGGAGAAGTAGCAGAGCTAGCAGGTGAAACAAATCAGAATCAGCCAATTACACAGGCAGTACACTAGCCCAGCCCAGCCCAGCACTTAAAACTCTGCAAACAGCTTTCCACTATGTTTTTCTCAGAGACACTGCAACACTGCAGTAAGCTAATAGAAGTGAAAACTGAAAAAGCTTTACTGAGACAAAGAAATGTTAGGGGCTGCCATTGCTGTTATAAGGCGACATATGCAACATGCTGAGGGTGGTGACAATGCGAATGCTGCTGAGCAACCCACAGTGAGGAGACAGAGAAGAGTGTACAGGCCCAGGGTAGCCTACCAGGGGCTACATGAGTCCTCACATGGGTGAGACAACAAAGTATGTTGTACTGCCAATTCTAATTATCAGTTTACATGTCCAGCAGACATGTGTGCGAAATGGGCAGCTATGTATGGGGCATAATTTTTTTTTGTGGGTACAGATTGCCCTTTTTTTTTTTTTTCCAGGTGAGAGTGGAATGTGAGGTAGAGGAAGTAGGTATATTTGGGGAGGTAGGTTGGGGAGGTAAACAGACAAGACAAACAAGATGCATACAGGGATGGAATATGACACATGGGGTGGGTGAACACAATTGACGGGGATGGATGTTTGGAAATCGCAAGCCCATGAGCCTACAGATGGTAACAGTGGGACTGAGATCCCCACCCATGGGCAGTCACCACTGAACCTTCACAGACCCAAGGGTGGCTGTGCTGGGGACTGCGTAGGAGGGGCAGGCTCACCCGTGAGTCGCGCAACTCTCACCTCGAGCTGGCATAGGGGATCAGCGACTAAACGCTGGATCTCCCTACGCACCACAACCCGGACCCTTCGGAGGGTGACAGGTGGCCCTTCTCCACCCACGCTTGCAGGGTGGGACGAGCCCCATCCCCTGCAGTGCTTCCACCTGAAGGTGGCACAGGACCAACGGAGGAGGGTAGCCCGGGCTGGGCACAAGACCTGCTGGTGCCAGGTGCAATCGCCAGCTGAGGAGGGACAGGTGGGTCCACTGGGACCAGCCTTCCCATACGTTCTGTGATTAGGTGTGTTTAATTACAACATAGACAACAGCATTCCAAATTAGTTGTAACAGCAGGCAGTAATATTCCCATTAACCCAACACACCAGGGCTACAACAGTTGAACACCAAGCATAACACATGCATATGTTGCACGATAGTGGACATTACAACAGCATGCATGGATGATTGATGGCAACAGGCCACCAAGATTGTGGTGTTTGAACAGGGCACATGCATCAAAGAAAATCCAGATTTTTATAGAACAATAGGACATATGTCCCAGCAAATGTTTTAAGATTAGACATACCCATTGAGGTGTGGTATTGCATTGTTTATGCACATGGAGTAGGGTGTAAAAAGAAACCTCCATTAACATCTTATTAGTACTTTTACTCTACACTACATTCCTATTGACTGCAGGTGTATATTCCCTAGATGTATTATTACACTAGGCAACATGCATTAGATTGTGTAATGGGTTTGGCTAGATCATTATATACCTGACCTATAGCTGACATACTAACTGTCCAAGATGCAGATGTTACTGCTACATAGTTATATTTTATTTTTATATTTATGTATCTACATATCTGGATGTGTTCACATGACATTTTCAGTTAAATTTCTACAGAACCCTACATTTCATGTAGCACACTCACATTTCTGGGGAACACCTTGACAAGCTATTCGTGTGCCAGATTTACCTATGCATGACAGCCATTTACCGACTGTTGAGGACTGTTATATGCTTCACAGCTACTGGCACTTCCTTCATGCACTTTATATGGGACTGCACAACTGTGGGTTGACAGCACTTAATACAACAGTAATATTTATTTAATGCAAGGGTACAACAACATTTCAAAGTAAGTGACACAGACACACTCCAAGTATTATACCTTTATTAATTACATTAAACACTCTTTTCTACAGGCTCTCTCCTTTATTTGATATTACAGTGCATACGGAAGACCTATTCAGGACATATTATACCTTTATTGATAGGTTACAACACTCTTTTTCAAGCTCGCTCACTTATTTTATATGACAGTACATGCAGAGATAGTATTCCAGACTTATTTTACCTTTATTAATGGGTTACTACACTCTATTTCTGGCTCTCTGACTTATGTTATATAACAGTACATGCAGAGAATTTATTCAGGGCATTTTATAGCTGTAGTATTGGGCTACAACACTTTTTTCATGCTCTCTCACATATATTATATAACAATACATGCAGAATAATTACTAACCTGCCTGGTGGCGCAGCCTTAGCAGCCTATCTGCATAGGCTTGCTGATTCACAGCACGGACATCTGCAGCTGTGAAGTAAATGAAGGGATATTGAGACATACCTATCCATTATTTAGACTATATTAGCATGTGTTACATACTGCATTCCATGGCTACCTTCTCAATAGTGGGGCATCTTGTATATGACGGGCCTCCTGGATCCATTGGTTCAGTAAATCATGCTTCCATCTCTTCAGGTCTGCATGATGGTGATGGACCTGCTCACCAGTCCGAGGGACGCCTGTGGCACTGGTGAGTTCATGAGCCAACCGGTTCCAAGCCTCTGCCTTACACTCCATCCCTTGGAACTGGCCCTGCAGGAGTCGAGACTCATGACGATGGACTAGGAGCCAAACCATGTATTTTGACTCCTCAATACCCCAGCGTGGTGCTCGACAGTGAGTACCCTCTCCAGCATCACACATTCTAACTGCAGATGGGAGCTACAATAAGTTATGGCGAGTTTTCCCGCCTATGGAGCTTAAATATGCCGCATTTCCTGCACTTTTTTGTGAGTGGCCATTTTTGAAAATTCTCGGCTGACTGCAGACCTGCTTAGCAATGGATGTTTATCCTAAGCTGTCATGGCTTAGTGGTTCAGTACTTTGATTATGGTGCACAGTGTCCCAGGTTTGAAACTTGTCATTGCATTTTATTTTACTACTGTCCAGACAGGCTAGGGGGTGTGGCTGTGTTTAGGCAATGTTGCTCCACGTTGCCCGACGTTGTTCCACATTGCCCTACGGTGCGCTGGTTAGCAAGGTGCGTAGCTCCACGCAAACTTATTGCGCTGGGTAAAGTGCTGCTTAGCTGTGGGCAAATAGATTGTGCTGGGTAAAGCACTGCTTAGCTGTGGGCAACTAGATTGCACTGGGTAAAGTGCTGCTTAGCTGTGGGCAACTAGATTGCACTGGGTAAAGCATTGCTTAGCTGTGGGCAACTAGATTGGGCTGGGTAAAGCGCTGCTTAGCTATGGGCATTTATATGTCAAGATCCTTCTTACATTTCTATATATACATTTTGTTCACTGATACATAGGTCATTTCAATGCTTTTTAGTAATATTTTAGTCATATATATGTCAGGAATTATTTCATATGCTAATTTAAAACATAAAATTGAGAGGGGAGTGGTGGAACTCAAACAGTGAATGCCTCCTCTTTGTGTGAAGGCTCTACCACTACGCTATTGCTATTTGGATTTATTTGCATAAACATTTGTTATTATGCTCTTCAATATCGACATTGCTAACTCTAGCTAAGCTATGGGCACACCCGTGCAAACACGCGCAAATACGAGCAGCTATATCGGGAATTAGGAAAAAAATATATATTTTACATTTTATAACTCTACTGGGGGGTTACAATGTGAGGGAGTGTAGTGTTGGGTATGTTGACATTTGAGTGGACTCGCTCATGTGTGTTGACATTTCACAATTCAGACACTTGCAAGGGCGTGGACCTTAGGACTGCTCGGCAGTCAGACATGTCCCTTGCCTTCCTGCACAGTCCGTGTTAGATTTGGAGTGGAGTCAGCATGCCCTCATGAATATGCATGGCATGCTGATGTCAGACCGTTCAACTGCAGTTTCCGAGTAAGACGTATTTAGTCTTACACGGAGGTTTCGTGAATCCAGGGGTTAGTCTGTCTGTCCATCAATAGAACTATCCTTTCTATAGTCATTAACCATCAAGAAATGGTAATATATAAACATTCTAACCCACTGACTAAGCATTCAGATAGTTTCACTATAGAATTTGTTCCATTAATTATACTACAGTAAGTAAAACATCTAATAGTAGAAGCATGCTGTATGGAAGCAATGTACACAGCATTCTCAACAATTACTAACATCCACAGTTTTGTGTAGGAAATATCACTTCACATATAACAATCTCAGCTCTTGTAACAACCTGCAGGCAAAAGTTAAATACCATTTCAAGAACTGTGTTAAGGAATTGTTAATGTTAGCAATCTTACACAGAAAATAAGATAAAGTATACCATCGAGATATACTACAGAGAAAACTATCATTGCATTAAAAACAGCCAAAGAATGTTGCAATCTGCAAACTGTAATCATAATTCTACCAGTAATGTCCATCCCTGCAACTTAATAATATGCAGACCTAAACCAATATATATGTTTATATCAGACCATGTTAATTCCAGCAGTTTTTTTTTTATTAAAGTCACTCCATCTTACCAGTTAATAATTCCAAAACCCTAATGAAAAACATAAATCTACATAGTTTTCATATGGTTACAGCTCACAGTATTCTACAGGTTTAATATGATTCATCCATTAACTGCAGCTCATCAGTGACTCGTGTACCATAATCTTCAAATTCACAACTCACTCCTGGCAAAAAAACTCTTATTCTATCCATAGACTGTGCTTCACTTGGAAAAATGCCTTTAGTATACCTGGAAAAGACAACTTTTAAACCGTTTATGAAAACACTTTAATAACATTAATAAATTGTTCTGACTATGATCCAGATGACCTGAGTTTGATTAGCAGCTCATTCTGTGGAAGAGCCAGGGCAGGGAGGATTAGAATGAATAGCTGTTGCCTGCTCACCTGTCCTGAAGCGAGGGAGTGGTTCATATTCCTTGTTTGGATAACACTAAGAGGGAGGATAGTGTTATACATCCAAAGAAGCATGAACATGTTGAGCACATTCTCTCCTGTGCAAACGTAGTGACTAGGAAATTGTGCTTCTCATGGAAGGCAACACTTAAAGAGGGTAGAGTTCCAAAGGGGGAGGAAGAACATACTGTCAAACCACTCCCAACCATCTGATGCTTTCCATAAGGGCAATGAATGGGATTACTGACACCAGGCAGGGACAAACAGGCTGTAAGACTCTAGCCTAGGTCAGTGATTCCTAAAATGAATGGGCCATTTGGGTAAAGGAAAGGAAAAGAGCACCGTAATAACAAACTAAGGCCAATGCATAAGACTGATAACAGAGAAATCATCAACATATATTCTTCTTGCTTGCATGGTATATTTGTATGGCCTAGCTACTAAATTTGTCAAAGCATTTGGTCCTTTTGAAATGAATTATACCAATGTTACCTGTGGTTGTTCGCATAGTCCTATTGATGGCAGACAAGTGCAGCTTATACACCTTTTAAATTCTTAACTTTTTTTTTCAAAAAGCCCTTCCAAATCACATTTTATTTATTTATTTACATCTGGATATTTTAATTATAAATAGTGTACCCTGTTTAGTTGTAGTACATTGACATATAAAAGTCTTTATTCAGATGGAATCATTTTTACAATAACCAGACTCCAAATAATAAACACAACAAATATTAAACATTTCAATGAAATTCAAAGAAAGTTGCTCATTCAAATTGTAAAATATAAGGAACGTTCACAGCAAATCACTTTAATTGTTCTCACTTTGAAAGGAACTTGTCTAAATCTCTCTCTCTCTCTCTGAATATATATATATATATATATATATATATATATATATGAATAACACTAAAAGTTTTATTCCATATTTTGGCTATATACGGATTTTTCTAAGTTATCTCTTCTTTTCCACCTTATTATATTCACTTATTACTGCCAATAATCAAATCTTAAACATACCAAAACACCATTTTATCTTTCCCAAAGTCTAAGCAGGCATTCCTTGTTTTCTCTCCAATACTCTAGAATTCTCAAATGGCCTAATTGAGCTTTATCTTCCAAAACTGTCAGTTGCAGCTAAGTATTCATCCTTTACCTCTGATCGTCAACTCACATATCTCACCATTGCTGCAGAGGGAAGATATTGTCATAATATTCTTAGATACATTCATGATGTCCATATTCCTCACCTTCCGACTACCTGGTATACAAAGCTAACTTTAAAAACTTTTGCAGTTCATAGAGAGTTGTATCCAGTAGTATCCTCACATTAACAGACAAAGTTTTCAAGGCATTTTTTTTCCTAATCAGCAGCATCAGTTGATCATGGAAACATACTGTCAACTCAACACTTGATATTGTCCTTGAAAAATGACTTTATCTACCAATCACAACACTTGCATAATACAAACTTTATCAAAACATTAAGTAAATACCTAAACAATTAATTAACTGATGGAGAGACCAGAGAAGATAACCAGCTTTATAAAGCACTTTGAGATCTCTTTGGACCATTGTTATTAGTCACAAACTTCTCACTTTTACCCACAAAAACTTTTATTATCCAAAGTTTACTGAATTTGTAGCTTGAGCAAGTCCATTTGTTGCATTATCTGCATTTTCTCTAATAATAGAATAATTATGATATACGTTATTTGTTGCATGATGATTTCCATTTGATCCTAGACAAATTCAGTTTGCAGTTATCTGGTCAACCTTTCCATTCAAGGAAATGTGATCACCATAATTGTAGCATCAGTGTAGACCCTTAATTCAACTTATTCTTCTCCTCTGTGTTCATACTGTTAGCAAGGAAGAGTGAGGTTTTCATCTGCTAGCTGCAATATCTGAAACATGGACAAACATTGATGAGTTAAATGCTGTCACTTCAGCATGTGTTTATAGACTTAACAAAGACCTTTAAGAAATATGACCATGTTACCCCTATATAATACACTGCCCTTGGTTTCTACCACCATTTATATTTTAGAGCAAGAACTGACAAATATATTGCACAATAACTATAGGAATCAACGAGACGAGGTTGGAAAGGATTGGGAAGAGAGACTGGATAAGCAATTCACATAGAAACAATGGGAGGATATATGTATGTCTCTCAAATATGCAAAAAAATCTACAAGATTTAGGATTTTTGCTTGGGAATGTTTACATACATATTTTTATACCCCAAGTAGACTCCAGAGAATGTTTCCTTAGGTAGACAGCAAATGTTGGAGATGTGATGAGGAAGAAGGAGATAATTGGGAACTTATTTTCTGAGAGTGTGATGAGATGGCAGACTTTAAGCATTCCCTATAGGATGCACTGTTGAACATGCTGTGTGGACAGATTGGTGTAATGAAGGAGATGATTTTTCTGATCTATGATACAGAATCGGAATTGCCTATACATGATAAAGCCTTGCTGTGCCTAATTATGGTGGCTGTCAAAAAAGCAATTACTAGAAAATATAAATCAAAATCTAAACCAGCTATACTAGAAGTCATGAATATAGTAACAGAGAAAAATAACTGGAATTGAGATCTCTAGAAAAGGGTTGGAGGAAACTACATAGAAAAAATGGGAATTGTGGGAACAATACATACAGGGGAGGAATTAGGTTTAAAAAAAGGCAGGCCTTAAATGAACTATGTAATGTTTGACTGAAAATGATTGGGTAGATAATAGGTGCTGTATAATGTTTGCAACTGGGAGTGTCAGTATGGTTTGCGATGTAAAATGCTTGCAACTCGGATTGTGTCTATGTGGTTTGTTTTCATTTATATCAATGTATAATTCCCTGTGTCATAAGTGATAGTTTAATAAAGATGCTTCTTGTTTAAAAAAGAGGGTGTAGTAATTAAATAATTTAGGTTATATGACATATAGCAATTTATGTGAAGTATAATGTTTAGAAATATGAACTTGTTAGCACAGTTTGATTATTTTTATGTCAATGTAAATTTGCTTGTGTTACAAGTGATAATTCAATAAACGTGTTTAAACAAACATGAAAGAGTCAAGAGGGCAGTTAAAATATCTCAGCCTTCTTAACTTGTGAAATATGCATCTTAGGGCTTATTTTCTTGAGACCCTACTCAATTAGCATATTACATTAAGGCCATATCAGAATTTGGGCTTCTGATTACAGCAGCTAGTAGCTTTCTCCTTCCACATTAGGTCATGAGTGCCAGAGGTATCCAACAACTTGATAAGTTTATAGGCTTCAAAACTTTTTGTATCACAGAGGCCAGACTGCAAGAAATTCAAATCATAATTGTACCTGTATTGTAGTACTAGGGAGCTGGTTGAGCCACCCCGAATGCAGACTAATTTTATAAATTTTAGAAGATCATAGCATCGGATGGTTAGGATAATTTGAGGGCAACTTACTGCGACCCATAGCTGCCAAACTTTAGTTGAACTAACATGACTGGAAGTTTCTCTGTAAAAATAAATGATCTGTAAAA